>NC_091646.1:79149025-79386336 GCF_027580195.1 Bos mutus | reverse complement strand
GTAAATGATGACATCACAGTAGTAGTATCAACCACTACAAAGTAAATGAAACGCCAAGGAATCCTAAAAATATGGTTAGGACGTTGTAGTAGAAAATGATAAAACTCATACTCAGCTTTAAAAGATATTTGAGTAAATCAAGAGGCACTTTAGCAAAGTTGGGAGATTGGGCTGGTGTCTGCAGGGATTATTATTATTCATTTCTTGCTTAGTACTTTCTTGTTTTCAGTCACTTAGTCGTGTCGTGACTCTCTGGGACCCCATGGACTGCAGTACGCCAGGCTTCCCTGTCCTTCACTATCTGCTTAGGACTTGAAAGTGTCAGTCCCTTAGTCGTGTCCTGCCAACTCTCTGTTCATGGGATTCTCTGGGCAAGAATACTGGAATGGGTTGCCATTTCCTTCTCCTGTCTGCAGGGAGGTGTGGACCAAACAGGCTGCAGCTACAACACAGGTCTGCTTCACAATTGCCAGGTACTATCTCCTTGTCTTACCAGAGGTGGCGTTTTATAGTCTATTCCACCATTCCCACGTCAGATTACACCCATGTAACATGTCTGTGCTGGGGGTGGGGCACAGTTTTTGGAAGGTAGAGGAGAGGCAACATTATAATATGGAAGGAGGTAGAGAGTGAATTCCTACTGGCAAAGATCCACAAGTTGCAGGTTTAGTACAATGCCTAGGATATTTACAAATTAGTTTTTCCCCTGATTTTCATAAAATAATTGTATTTTCCACCTGTTAAAACAATAGGGCAAGACAGTTTTGACTTTTTCTAAACAAGAGTAGAAATCTTTTTTGAAAGACTAGCACTCCACTGCGTGGTTTATCTATAGTTCAGTGCTACTGCACTGATGAGCAGGGTTGTTTTTTGAGCCACTGTAGTAGTAGACTGTTACAGCGACAGCTGTGATATGTGCATGCCTCCCACATTGTCGTAGCCTTGGCGATGGAGCTTGCTTTGTCTGATGGCACAACAGCATGTGTGAAGCAAGCAGAGAGTTGAAAAGTGCTTGCACACTGGGGTTTGCCCTCTCTTGCTGTTCTTGAAACAAGATCATAGCAATGTGAAGAAGCCTGGGCTAGGTGAATGATGAGAGATTCATGATCCATGTTTCACCCTAGCTGCCAGAGAATCATTTACCAGAAGTGTGGGTGAGACCATCCTATACCATCCAGCCCCCAGCAGAGCCAGTTAGCTAACAGAGCACTGACCACGAATGCATTAAGTAAGCCTTCTGAGAACAGCAGGACTGTTCAGCTGAGCCCAGCTGAACTCATTGAGCTGCAGAATTGTGAGCAAAAGAATCAGTTGTGCAAATTGTGGGGTGCATCAAGAGCTAGCTGACACAATCATTAACTGCCATCCATCAAATTCCAACCAAAACTAAAGAGAGAACGTATATTTCCTAGTAGAATTTCACCTCTTTTGAAGAAATTGACATTAAACTGAGTCAGACCTTGATTCTGACTGCAAAGGTAATCTTCCCTTCACTATGACAGATTGCACATGTGCTGAGATTGCTGAGATGCACACACAGTACATGTTGTTCCTTATGGTACAGACTTTCTCTTCTCTCATTTTTTTTTTCTACCTGGGTGATCCAGGCACCCAGGAGACCATAGCTTCTATGTAACATTCTAAAACTGAGAAGACCTGCCCTGAGAGCAACAGGTCAGGGATACATATTTGTGCACTTTTTCTGAGTTAGGAAGGAGCAGGCAGATTGGAAAGTGAGAGCAAGATTAGAAACATGATCCTGCACAGTTGGGCACCTTTCTTGGTGAGATGGGCATGGAACCCAGAGTTGTCTCTTTTGTGATTAAATTAAAGTGGAATACAATTCTAAGAGGGAGGAGTTCTCCAAAACAGATGTCAGCTCAGATGGAGACAATTTCAGACCTTCTCAGAGCTTTATGGTATTCACAGCTGATTCTAGCTTTCAGGAGAGTTACCACCCATATCTGCCAGGATTTCTGGATGTATTAAAGGGAAGCTGAGTCAGGGAATGTGATTTTAGTAGTAGTCAATGAGTGGGGAAAATTGGTGTTTTGTTAACCCAATGCCCTAGCATTTAAATCTCGCTCTCTCACTAGCTGTATAGTCTTAAATCAGTGAATATCTTGGACCTTGATAGTTCTCATCTGTAAAATGCGGATAATGAAAGTACCTACCTCATTAATTTCTCCCTCCCGCAAAGGCTTTCCTGACCATTACTCACTCATCTCTTATACTGTGATTAAATTACCCTCCTCCTTTTTGCCAGGCTCCCTTGACTTGAATTCTGTCATAGTTTTATTTAGGGAGTGCTGTGATGATCTGTCTGCATGTTTGAAAAATGTAAAGGCTGGGGGCCAGCCAGATACATACCTGTTCCCCACGTCAGCACAGTGACCTGAACTTGGCATCCAGCAGGGATTCAAAATATATTGATTGAATGAAAGAGTGTGACAAAGGCTATTTGGATCATGAAGGATGGTTCTCATTACACCTAATAATTGTTTATTCCAAATATAAAATGAGAGATGAGTGAACACAGGCAACTCCATACGTGGCTTTTCATGTGGGGAGGCTTCATCGTGTTCCTTGCATTCTCTCTTTTTCCCTCAAGTGCAGAGAGGGGCTATAGTAAGTCATTCAGTAGAAACTTCTCAAACACCAAGTGATTAGAACAAAACAATGCCTCTCCAGTCTTTCTCTTTGATTAATCAGTGAACCATGGGGATAAAAACAAGACTTCTAAGTTTGTGATTGTGTGAGTAACAGCACACATGTGAACAATCAAGGGTGTGAGCACAAAGGTCAATGGAGATCAAGTCCAGGTGAGTGTTACCACTCTCAAAGAGGCCGTGAGCACCCCTTAATTCCTCCTGCTTCTTTGGTGACTCCCTCTGGTTCCCTGACTGCAGTGTCCCCCTTTTTCACCGATTACTGTCCTCTCTACCGACCTAAATTCAGCACCCAAACCCTTGCTAGTGCTGTCTCTAGAGTCAAATGCTAATCACTAAGAGAGGTGTTTGAGGTCCTATAGGATCTGACCCTGTCTCCTCCCTGACTGTACCCCCAGCAGCCTCCCTTCAGTCACTCAGCTCCAGGTCAGCTGGGCTCTGCAGTTTCTGGGTCATGTCAGCGAGGCTCCCTCCTCAGGGCCTCTTCCCTTTGCCTGCATGCTCCTCACCCACATCTGCCTGGCTGACTTCCTCACTTCCATGGAGGTCTTGCTCATTTCTCACTTGCTTTCTCTGTGAGGGCTACCCAGGCCACTGGACAGTATATTGGCAAGTGCACCCACCTTTCCCACCATCCACCCTATCCCTCATCCCCTTTATCTTGCCCTACATTGTCCTTTAGTTACAACATGTATCACCTAACAGACTCTGTTATTTACTTCTTTGCTTTGTTTGTACTTATCTCTGTCCTCCCCCATAGTTCCCAGCTGCAAAGTCCTTGATCTTAGAAATCTTTCTCTCTTGCTCACTGGTCAATCTCCACCAGCCTAGAACATTACTGAGAACACACTGTAGTCACGCAGATGATATCAGTTTATGTACTGAATGTATCTGCCTCCCTTGGTATATTGTGATACCCTTGAGGGCAAGGGCCGTTGTTTGTCTTTGTCAAACCATGGATCTTTGCACTCCATGATCCAGCAAACTTTCTGATACAGCTGGAGAGACACTACTGAATATTCACTGAATTAATGAATTAATTTGTGAAAGTGGCACTAACAGAGAAAAGATTCTGTTTCCAAACTGTAGTGCTTCCAGTAGGCACTATCTGTGTGAGAACCATGGACCTATCAGCGCCATGCAAACTCTGCTAGTCAGTGCGGCCAGATGTCTGACTTGTTTTCTGTGGAAATCTCATAGGCTAGCACTCGGCTTACTACCCAGCCTGACTTAGGGTGGCATTTCTGGAACTCATCTAAATAGACTTTGCTTTAGCTGTGCAGAACATGCAGTACTTTACATATTTTCTTTCAATAAAATTGTATCTTTGAGAATAAAAGGTAACCATATAATCAAACGTGAGTGCAAAAGAAGGTAATGAACTAGTTGGAGGAAAGTGGAGGCTACCATGGAATAATAGTACACACAAAGATTGGCACCAAGCTAGGCTCTTCCTGGATCTTCTGTAGTTGAATCCTAATAAAAACCCTCAAGAGGTAATATTGTCATTCCCATTTCATAAGGGAGAATATTGAGACCATGGACATTCTGTGAGTTGCCTGTGATCTGGCAGTAGATAGCCCAATGAGGGCCCAGTTCAGGGCTCATTGGTGATAACACCTCAGAGCAAGTTCAGCATAGACAGTTGCTGTTGCTGTTTAGTCACTAAATCGTGTCTGAATGACCAAACGGACTATAGCCCACTAGACTCCTTGTCCCTGAGATTTCCCAGGCAAGAATACTGGAGTGGGCTGCCATTTCCTTCTCCAGGTGATCTTCTGGGCCCTGGGATTGAACCCGCATCTCCTGCATTAGCAAGTGGGTTCTTTACCACTGAGCCACCAGGGAAGCCCACAGCATAGGCAGATCCCCCAGCACACTTAATCTGCTCCCAGCAGTCCTGTTTGGTTCCCTTCCTTTTTTCACTGATCCGCTCTCCAAAGCTTCATCCCAGCTCATATCACTTGCAGAAGTGCTTCATCCCAGAGATTTCGCCCCAGCTCCTTTGATCAAATGTTGGTATATTCAACACTGACCCCTGCTGTGGCAGATGGAAGGTGACTGTTTTGAGTCCTTGCGAAGGAACAAAGTAACTGTTATTTATACTTCTTCATGACTTTTGATGATTGTGTATGCTGGGGAGGGTCCTTTGCTGCAGAGCTAGTTTCCTTGTGTGAGAATCGTGTTCTTGGCAGGATGCCCTTTCCTTCCACAAAGACTTCAAACTGGCCCAGGATGGAAGGTCAGGATCTTACTGATCAGTGCTGCTGTGTACCCACAGGCCCAAGCACCGCACCATGAGACCGGTTCCCTCAGAAGCAACACAGATCTCTCAGGGTTACCAAGCTGTTCTGCACATTTCACAGGCTCCTTTGATAAAGAAAACAAGTGAGATTTGGAATAAAAATTGGGATCAGGAAAATGACCACAGTCTTCCAGGACCTCAGTAAAATCTGCCTGTTCTGGGATGATGCACATTAGTGAGCAGCATGGTAGAGGGGCTCTGACCGTGGATTCTGAGCCAGGCATCATTCTCTGGAATTCGAGATTACTAGACAATGGCTTCAGAGAAGGCAATGGCACCCCACTCTAGTACTCTTGCCTGGAAAGTCCCATGGACGTAGGAGCCTGGTAGGCTGCAGTCCATGGGGTCGCAAAGAGTTGGACACAACTGACCGACTTCACTTTGACTTTTCACTTTCATGCATTGGGAGAAGGAAATGGCAACCCACTCCAGTGTTCTTGCCTGGAGAATCCCAGGGATAGGGGAGCCTGGTGGGCTGCCATCTATGGGGTCGCACAGAGTCGGACACAACTGAAGCAACTTAGCAGCAGCAGCAGCAGCAAACAATGGCTTCCCCTTTACTCTTTTACCCATCTTCTTCTCAGGTATTTATTTCAGGACACATTTGAAAATCAGTGGTTTTGTTAGCAGTTTTCATAAAATAGAAGATCTCCTAGCAGAGGACACCAATTAGACTCTTAGTTTCTAAACTTCATTTTAACGTTGATCAGATTGCTTTTGGTACCAGCCTACACCTCACAGGAAAGCTCCTTGACCTGTTGCTTTGGATGAATCTTCTGTTGTGTATAATTCCCAGAGTTCTTGTAAAGGAATCCTAGTTCTCTTGTTGCTGTTTCCGAACTACATATCAGAAGAGATGATAGAGTCTCTTTGGGGGCAGGTCAGCTATTTTCATGACTCGCTGACAATTTCCATAAAATCCCTGCAGCATAAATGCCATTATTCCAGTGTCACAAATGAGGGAATGAAGACCGGGAGGATAGATGCCTTGCTCATCACAGAGTGAGGAAGTGGCCAGAGCTGGGATTTAGAACTGCTGTCACAATCCATTGTCTGCATATCTCCACAATTTAAAAAAGTATTTGAAGAACATTCTTGTTGTTTTTTTTTCTAATTTTATTTTATTTTTAAACTTTACATAATTGTATTAGTCTTGCCAAATATCAAAATGAATCTGCCTCAGGTATACATGTGTTCCCCATCCCGAACCCTCCTTCCCTCCTCCCTCCCCATACCATCCCTCTGGGCCGTCCCAGTGCACCAGCCCCAAGCATCCAGCATCGTGCATCGAACCTGGACTGGCAACTCGTTTCCTACATGATATTTTACATGTTTCATTGCCATTCTCCCAAATCTTCCCACCCTCTCCCTCTCCCACAGAGTCCATAAGACTGTTCTATACATCAGTGTCTCTTTTGCTGTCTCGTACACCAGGTTATTGTTACCATCTTTCTAAATTCCATATATATGCATTAGTATACTGTATTTATGTTTTTCCTTCTGGCTTTCTTCACTCTGTATAATAGGCTCCAGTTTCATCCACCTCATTAGAACTGATTCAAGTGTATTCTTTTTAATGGCTGAGTAATACTCCATTGTATATATGTACCACAGCTTTCTTATCCATTCATCTGCTGATGGGCATCTAGGTTGCTTCCATGTCTTGGCTATTATAAACAGTGCTGCGATGAACATTGGGATACACGTGTCTCTTTCCCTTCTGGTTTCCTCAGTGTGTATGCCCAGCAGTGGGGTTGCTGGATCATAAGGCGAAGAACATTCTTGTGTTTTTGAGAGTCACCAATGTAAAATGAAAAATTCTATACTGTTTCTCTATCTCATCATTCTGTTTATTTTTAGAGTCTTTCTCATGACAAATAGTACTTTCCTTTACAGACAGTATTAAGGTTATAACATTATACTTGGGGGTGGCAGACGTGGAAAGGCATATACATGACTCAGTTCTGCAAAGTGTCGCATTTCGCCATACTGTGGGCTAAAAACTGTGCCATATACTGTGTAGATGCACATGGAGGAAAGAGCCAGGTCTCGTCCTCCAAAACCTCCCGAGTTTCTAGAAGAGTTTGCATGGCACCTGATACTCATAAACCACAGCTATGCTACCTGTGTAGAAAGCCTCTACTGTACTACCCCAGGTTGCGAATGGATGTTTTTGAGGTTAAAGTTTCACGTTTCAGCGATGCCTAAGATGTTTCCTGCAGTGTATGTCCTACATGATAAGCAAAGAGCAAAGCAACCATTGTGCCAGCCCTTAGGATCTCACAGGAAAACAAACCAAAAAGAAGTTGTACTTGCTGAATTAGAAGTATCCACAGAGTACATGTACAGTGCAAGATGGGAAAAGAGGAAGAGGAGACAAAGATTAGGGCTGAGAATGAAGAGAGGCAGTAGGGTCAAAGTCAGATCATATTGTGACTGTGAACGCTACGGCCTGTATTAGAAAATTCCACTGTTTGCGGGGGGCATGCAATTCCTTAATCGTGAATATTTGTGATTTTCAACAGAATGATTAAATAATCACATTGCCAGTTTTATCACTTCAGTTCAGTTGCTAAGTTGTGTCTGACTCTCTGCGACCCAGTGGACTGCAGCATGCCAGGCTTCCCTGTCCATCACCAACTCCCAGAACTTGCTCAAACTCATGTCCATTGAGTTTGTGATGCCATCTAACCATCTCATCCTCTGTCGTCCCTTTCTTATTATATTCTTATACAAGCCTTATATTCACTAATTAATCTCTCCAGTTACATTTTTTTAATGATTTTTATGTTTCCATCATTTTTTTATTTGCAAAGCCTTGGATTTCCAAAGGCTCCCATCATGAGGACATTTCAGAAACTGAGAGATTATTAGAAGGACCAACAATGATGATGAATCCAGGAGGTCGCCAGTACATTGGTAGTCAAGGCTCCTGAGTACAGGGAGCTGTATAAAAGTCAGGAAATGTGTATGTTCCACGCGCTGTGGTAGGCTCTGGGGTTAGATGTATCAGGCAAGCTGATCCAGCTATCTTAGTACAGAAAATCATGCAAGCACATCTTAAACCCAGTGGTCTGGAAAGATTTGTCAGGATTGTTGATGGAGGAGGTGTCTCACCTGCACACACACACACAGACACATACTCACACACAGTTAATAAATTATAAGTCTTAAACCCAGCTAGGATCATAGAGTTTTGGTGCCAGTCTGTCTGCCTCTAAAGCCTCAAAGAATGTCTATGACATTAAACCCTTTTTCATAATAATTTATTTCAATTTAATTGAGAACCATTACCTGCAGTTCCCCTGACTGTGCTTGCCTGTTGTTGCCCTGCAGAGAGACTGGGAACTGAATGTTCTGCTTTATCTAAAGGGCAGGGACTGAGTGGGCAGCTTCTGCACCCAAGCCCTTCATGCTGAGTATGGCCCCGTCAGACCTCCATGTGACCTCATGTTGTTGCCACACTGCAGGCTGCCTGTTCTTGCCTCTATATTATAATTAGTCTTCACTACAATTAGAGTTAGAATTCTCTGCACTGTGACTTTAGTGATGCTTATTTTAATTGGCACCTTTCAGGTACGTGTGATTATCACTGGGCCAGAAATGATTTCTTAACCTTCCCAGTAGATTGGATAATGCAGAGAATTACCTTATGCTCAACAGATTCAATACACTAATAACTTAAATACTGGTGATCAGTTTTCAATTACTGCACAGCAAATTGCCTAGAATTTGGCAGTTTAAACTAACACATATTTATTATTCCCTGGTTCCCATAGCTAATGCATGCTGCATGGATCAAGTGAGTTCTCTGCTTAGGGTCTTACATGGCTGAAATCAAAGTGTCAGTGGGACTGGAATTTTACCTGGAGACTCTGGGGAAGAAGCAGCTTCCAAGCTCATCCAAGTGATTGGCAGAATCCATCTCCTGTGGTGTCGGGACTGAACTATATCTTTGCAGGATGTTGTTAGAGTTGCTCTCAGATTCTAGCCTGTATTTCTCATCATATAGTTCCCTCCATCTTCAAGCAAATGAAACTGAAAGTTGCTCAGTTGTGTCCGACTCTTTGCAACCCCATGGACTATATATTCCATGGAATTCTCCAGGCCAGAATACTGGAGTGGGTAGCCTTTCTCTTCTCCAGGGGATCTTCCCAACCCAGGGATCGAACCCAGGTCTCCTGCATTGTGGGCTGATTATTTACCAGCTGAGCCACCAGAGAAGCCCAGGAATACTGGAATGGGTAGCCTATCCCTTCTCCAGCGGGTCTTCCTGTCCCAGGAATCAAACTGGGGTCTCCTGCATTGCAGGTGGATTCTTTACCAACAGGCTATCAGGGAAGCTTAAGCAAATGATGGTATATCAAAACCTTTTACTTCAAATCTCTCTTGCTTTCCTCTGCTGCAAGCAAGAGGAAACTCTCTGCTTTTAAAGGACTCCTGTTATTAGGTTAGGCCCCTTTGGATAATTCAGGATAATCTCCCAATTAAGGTCAGTGGATTAGTAACCTCAGTTATAACTGCACAATCCGACTAACCATGCAGATATAACACAAATGTGTGTGTGATTCCTCCTCTAATTCACAGTACCTGGGATTATGGTGAGATATCTTGGGAGACCAGTTTTAGAATTCTGCCTACCATAGCCTTTAATAACCATCAGATAATTATTTATTAAAACCATGTTTTGTGACCCTGATGGAGTATCTGTAAATCCTGTGATCATACTATAGCTCTTCACTGAGTTCCATCATGTCATTATGTAGTTTTATTTGCACCAGTGACTTGTGTATTAGTCAGGGTTCCAGAGGAACAGAGCCACTAGGATATTTAGAGAGAGAGAGAATAATTTTTTTATTAGGAACTGGCTCACATGTTTATAGAGGCTGACAAGATCCCAAAATATGCATTTGGCAAGGTGGAGACCTAGAAGAGCTGATGGTACAGTTCATCTGAGTCCAAAGGGCTGAGAACCAGGAGAGCCAGTAGTGTTAAGTTCTAATCTAAAAGTGCTGAGATCGAGCCTCAAGAAGATGTGCTTTTTCAGTTCACAGGCAGGAGAAGACCAGAGTCCCACCTCAAGCAGTCAGACTTGATTCCCTCCTCCTTGAAGGAAGCTCAGCTATTTTTGTTCTATTCAAGGAAGGTTTTAACTTGGTTTGGGACATCCCCTTAGAGGGCAACCTGCTTTACTCAGTCCACTTATTCCAGTGCTGATCTTATCTAAAACTCCCTCACAGACACACTCATAATAATGGTTGACCTACTGTCTGGGCACTTTCTGTGGCCCAATCATGTTGATGCAAAATATTACACATCAGTCCAGGTATATTGACACAGTCCATAGGTTATCATTTATTTTAAAATTCCTATTCTGTTTTAATTTAACTGCTTGGTTTCTCAGCTTCCTTGCCTATAAGAGGGAGCTGTGGATAAGTTCACTTTGTTAGTTGCATTTTAACCAATTACCTTTAAGGTATATGTGTGAAAGGGAAACACTGATCAGGAAGCAGTGTGCAGTCTATATGGTAAAGGAGAATTTTGCATCATGTAGCATGCAGATTTAATAATACCTAATATTTGTGAGCATTCTTTGGCATTGCCTTTCTTTGGGATTGGAATGAAAACTGACCTTTTCCAGTCCTGTGGCCACTGCTGAGTTTTCCAAATTTCCTAGCATATTGACTGCAGCACTTTCACAACATCATCTTTCAGGATTTGAAATAACTCAACTGGAATTCCATCACCTCCACTAGCTTTGATCATAGTGATGCTTTCTAAGGCCCACTTGACTTCACATTCCAGGATGTCTGGCTCTAGATGAATGATCACACCATCATGATTATTTTGGTCGTGAAGATCTTTTTTGTACAGTTCTTCTGTGTATTCTTGCCACCTCTTCTTAATATCTCCTGCTTCTGTTAGGTCCATACCATTTCTGTCCTTTATCGAGCACATCTTTGCATGAAATGTTCCCTTTGTATCTCTAATTTTCTTGACGAGATTTCTAGTCTTTCCCATTCTGTTGTTTTCCTCTGTTTCTTTGCATTGATCACCGAGGAAGGCTTTCTTATCTCTCCTTGCTATTCTTTGGAACTCTGCATTCAGATGCTTATATCTATCATTTTCTCCTTCGCTTTTTGCTTCCCTTCTTTTCACAGCTATTTGTAAGGCCTCCTCAGACAGCCATTTTGCTTTTTTGCATTTCTTTTACATGGGGATGGTCTTGATCCTTGTCTCCTATACAGTGTCAAGAACCTCCGTCCATAGTTCATCAGGCACTCTGTCTATCAGATCTAATCCCTTAAATCTATTTCTCACTTCTACTGTATATTCATAAGGGATTTGATTTAGGTCATACCTGAATGGTCTAGTGGTTTTCCCTACTTTCTTCAATTTAAGTCTGAATTTGGCAATAAGGAGCTCATGATCTGAGCCACAGTCAGCTCCTGGTTTTGTTTTTGCTGACTGTATAGAGCTTCTCCATCTTTGGCTACAAAGAGTATAATCAGTCTGATTTCGATGTTGGCCATCTGGTGATGTCCATGTGTAGAGTCTTCTCTTGTGTTGTTGGAAGAGGGTGTTTGCTATGACCAGTGTGTTCTCTTGGCAAAATTCTATTAGTCTTTGCCCTGCCTCATTCCATACTCCAAGGCCAAGTTTGCCTGTTACTCCAGGTGTTTCCTGACTTCCTATGTTCAAGCTGGTTTTAGAAAAGGCAGAGGAACCAGAGATCAAATTGCCAACATCTGTTGGATCATCGAAAAAACAAGAGAGTTCCAGAAAAACATCTATTTCTGCTTTATTAACTATGCCAAGGCCTTTGACTGTGTGGATCTCAATAAACTGTGGAAAGTTCTGAAAGAGATGGGAGTACCAGACCACCTGACCTGCCTCTTGAGAAACCTATATGCCAGTCAGGAAGCAACAGTTAGAACTGGACATGGAACAACAGATTGGTTCCAAATAGGAAAAGGAGTACATCAAGGCTGTATATTGTCACCCTGCTTATTTAACTTATATGCAGAGTACATCATGAAAAATGCTGGGCTGGAAGAAGCACAAGCTGGAATCAAGATTGCCGGGAGAAATATCAATACCTCAGATATGCAGATGACACCACCCTTATGGCAGAAAGTGAAGAGGAACTAAAAGGCCTCTTGAGAGTGAAAGAGGAAAGTGAAAAAGTTGGCTTAAAGCTCAACTTCAGAAAACTAAGATCATGACATCTGGTTCCATTACTTCATGGCAATTAGATAGGGAAACAGTGTCAGACTTTATTTTTTGTGCTCCAAAATCACTGCAGATGGTGACTGCAGCCATGAAATTAAAAGACGCTTACTCCTTGGAAGGAAAGTTATGACCAACCTAGATAGCATATTCAAAAGCAGAGACATTACTCTGCCAACAAAGGTCCGTCTAGTCAAGGCTATGGTTTTTCCAGTGGTCATGTATGGATGTGAGAGTTGGACTGTGAAGAAAGCTGAGCACCGAAGAATTGATGCTTTTGAACTGTGGTGTTGGAGAAGACTCTTGAGAGTCCCTTGGACTACAAGGAGATCCAACCAGTCCATTCTGAAGGAGATCAGCCCTGGGTATACTTTGGAAGGACTGATGCTGAATCTGAGGCTCCAATACTTTGGCCACCTCATTCAAAAAATTGACTTATTGGAAAAGACCCTGATGCTGGGAGGGATTGGGGGCAGGAGGAGAAGGGGACGACAGAGGATCAGATGGCTGGATGGCATCACCGACTCCATGGACATGAGTTTGGGTAAACTCTGGGAGTTGGTGATGGACAGGGAAGCCTGGCGTGTTGTGATTCATGGGGTCGCAAAGAGTTGGACATGACTGAGTGACTGAACTGAACTGAATATTTGTGAAATAGTTACTATATTTAGCACACTCTTTTGTACGTTTTTTAAAATGCTTTACCTCCTTTGTTCAGCAAAATCCCATGAGATACATGCCATTGTTAGTCCCATTTCCATATGAAAAAACTGAAGCACGCAAGTAGTTTGTCCCAGATGACAGCTGGTAAGTAGTAGGTCCCAGGGTTTTCATCTATGGCTTCAGAACCAATGTCCTGAACTCATTAGTGTGAACATTGAATTTATCATCCACACCAGAATGAGAGCACCATTGAAAATTATACCTCAGTGGGCATAAAATGGAAAAGACTTAGATGTATGAAGACATTGCTCACTCTGCTAGTGAAAATCCTCTGCATTGCAAGCAGCAGAAAATTCTTTTCTAGATTTTCTCAATGGAAAAGGAAGTTCATGATCTCAGAGGTTTTATAACATCATCACTGTCCCTCCCTTTGCTACATTATTCCTGTCAACATAAAAATTTATTATTATTATTATTATTTTAAAAAACAAAAACCCAAAACAGAAAAAAACCTTTTTGCCTCCCTCCTTCTTACCTGCTATGGGGACATTTCTTCTCCCCTTGGTAGCCGACCTCCCTAAGGAGGGTCTACACTCACTGTCTCCAGTTACCCCTACTCCCATTCTGTCTTAATCTCACTGTGATTGAATGTGGACACCTTCACCTGAACTGAAACTGCTCTAATCAACATAATAATCACACAATATTTCTAAATCAAGGTCTGTGTCGCAGACCCTCCTTACGTGACCTGTCTATAATTTGGGGCCGAGTCAATCACTCCTTCCACCTGGGACTACCTTCTCCCCTGGTGTATTATTTAGCATTCTCTGGAGACATGGAAACAATAGGATATATATACAGGAAGAGATTTCTTTAAAGGAATTGGCTTATGCAGTTGTGGAGGCAGAGAAGTCCCCCTATCTGGTGTCTGCAAGTTGGAGTCCCAGAGAAGCTTGGTGGCTTAATTCATTTCAACTCCAGCAGCCTGAGAACCAAGAGAACTCATGATGTAGATTCCAGTCAGGGTCTGAAGACCTGAGAAACTAGCACCAAGAACAGTAGAAGATCAATGTCCCAGTTCATTCAGTCAGGCAGGAGAGGCCCAGATTTTCCTTCCTCCACCTTTTTGTTCTATTCAGGACTGTTTGCCCTCGCACTGGTAAGGGCAAACTTCTTTTCTAGGGCCACAGATTCAGATGTTAATTTCACCCAGAAATAGCCTTACAGACACACCCAGAAATGATGTTTAGCCAAATATTTGGATACCCCATGATCCAGTCAGGTTGACGCATACACACCTGGGTTCCAGGACAACACTTCCCTAGTTGTTCCCTGATGTCATGTAACTGTAGCTGCTCAGTCTCCTTGGCTGGTTCTCCTCCTTTCCTTGTGTTCTCTGCATATTGACAAACCTCAGAACTGAATCCTTATCCTCTTCTTCTCTACCTACACTCATTCCTTTCATGATCTCATCCAGGACCATGGCTTTCTATTGCCATCTATACCCTCTTCTCTCCCCAGCTTTGATGTCCAACTTAGGCTCCAGAGTCTGTTGTCACTGTCCACCTGGAAGCACAAATGGATATCCAATAGACATTACATTTCAATCATGTAAAAAATGAACTTATTTCGTGTCAATCGACCGACCTCTGTTGTTTGTCATCTCAGTTAATATTATACTTCTAGATACTCACTTAAAAATTTTGGGGTCAGGGGAGTCTCTGCAGGTCCAGTGGCTAAGAGACTGTGTTTTTAATGCAGGGGACCTGGGTTCGATCCCTGATCAGGGAACTAGATCCCACATGCCACAACTAAGAGTTTGTGTGCCCCAACTAAGGATCCCACAGGTTGTACCAAAGATTGAAAATCCTGCATGCTCCAACTAATTCCTAGTGCAGCCAAATAAATAAATAAACATTAAAAAATATTCGGGTCAGTCTTACCACTACATCCATCCAAAAATCCAGTTGCTTCTCAACCTAGATGCCCATCAGCAGATGAATGGATAAGAAAGCTGTGGTACATATACACAATGGAGTATTACTCAGCCATTAAAAAGAATACATTTGAATCAGTTCTAATGAGATAGATGAAACTGGAACCTATTATACAGAGTGAAGTAAGCCAGAAAGAAAAACACCAATACAGTATACTAACGCATATATATGGAATTTAGAAAGATGGTAACAATAACCCTGTGTACGAGACAGCAAAAGAGACACTGATGTATAGATCAGTCTTATGGACTCTGTGGAAGAGGGAGAGGGTGGGGAGATTTGGGAGAATAGCATTGAAACATGTATAATATCATGTATGAGACGAGTCACCAGTCCAGGTCCAATGCACGATACTGGATGCTTGGGGCTGGTGCACTGGGACGACCCAGAGGGAGGGTATGGGGAGGGAGGAGGGAGGAGGGTTCAGGATGGGGAACACAGGTATACCTGTGGCGGATTCATTTTGATATTTGGCAAAACTAATATAATATTGTAAAGTTTAAAAATAAAATAAAATTTTAAAAAAATGAAAAAAACAAAACAAACAAAAATCCAGTTGCTTCTATGGTCTAAGTAGACTGAGAGTATGAAAAATTTTGCCTCCTTCACTCTTACCACTTAATTCTAAGCCACTAGAACTTTTAGCCTTGATTACTGCCACATCAAAGTATTTACATGACCTACAAGTTTCTGCAAGATTTGATGTTATGTTATTTCTCTGAAATCCAACTACATTACCACGAAATCCCTCCATATCTACCTTAAATAGTCACATTTTACCTGAAGGCTCTTCAACTGGCTGTTGTCTGTGTTTGAAATGTTCTTCCTCTACATATTTAATGGCTCATCCCATCAACTCCTTCAAGTCTTTGCCTAAATATCACTTTCTGAGTGAGGCTTATCCTGACTACTTAACAAAATTTCCAATTACTTAGCATTCCAGATCTTTCTTAATTTGCTCTAATTTGCTTTCCATGCAGTATAATCTTCCTACTTACAGTATAGTTTAATCATTTATTTTTTATTGTTTATGCAGTTACCCCAAAATATGAGTTCTGTGAGGGCAGAGACAGATGTTCATTTTGTTTACTGTAGTATCTTCAGGAAGAACACTAGAGTGGGTTGCCATTAATACCTTTATTCAAATCTCGCCGTTTCTCTGTCTTGTGACCTTCCTATTCTTTTTCATTTGGTTCAGTTTTGAAATAATAATAACATACAAAAGAAGCATAAAACATATATACAGAGATTAATAATGAATAATTATAACATGAAAACATATATAACCATCACCCAAAACAATGACTCAAATATTATTAAAACCCCAGAGCCCCTGATGCTCCCCTCTCTGACCACAACTGTGTGTCTCAGTAGAGAGATATGCCATCCTGATCCTTGCTCAGTATTTCTTCCTTACAGCTCATTATAGCTTCACCTACCACCTATGTAAACTACACTAAATTATCTACTTTAATGTTTGAAAAAAATCTTATGCCATCAGGCATCACATGCATGTTTGAGTTTTTAGTGTATACTTAGAGAACCACCTCATGTAACTTATTTATAGACGCTTCCTGAAATATTGAAATGAACCCGTCTTCCCAGGTTAAAGGGACAAATCCTTGCCCTAAGTATGTGCTTGGGAGTGAATTCAATGCGAGGGTATACATGAGAGCTAAACGGTGTTCTCAACCTCCAGTGAGTCTATAGGCCAATTAGGGAGAATGTGTTTACTGATGCTGTATGCTGCTAGAGCTGAAGATGGCTCAGGTTAGCAGCAAGGCCATGGGGGAGGTATTTCTGGTGGCACCTATCACTGGTTTGTGATTTGGGGCAAGTCTCTCTACCTCTCTGAGCCTGTGCACTTCTTAAAGAGAGATTTAAAACCTGCATTGAACGGTTTCAGCTACATGCAATAAATTCTGATAAATTCTCTCTTAATTATTATTCTGTTATAAATGTTTTCAATTTTCCTTGCTGTGGCTTCTTATATATATACCCATCATTTAAAAGTGGACAGTTAATTTCCAAATACATGTTTTTTTAAAAGTATCCTTGATATTAATTTATCATTTTGGTATTAATTTCCCATTTAAATGCTTTCTTCTCTGCAATCACCCTCTGTTTTTTCAGTCTTCTAACTTTATTGAGGCTTTCAATGGCTAAGTCAAAGATCTCTCTTGGTAAATCTCACATTGCACTTGAAAATATGTGGGTTATTTTCAAACACCTTTCGATATTGGTTTCTAACATAATTCCACAGTGATAAGAGAACAGATTCTGCGTGATTTCAATACCTTTAGACAATGAAGTTTTTGCAGCTCGTTTTATACTATGTCCCTGGATCTGTTCCAGTGTCTCCTGGTTCATAGTCTATGGGAACTTGAATGGAATTTGTATCCTGTTGTGTGAAAATTTTATAAATCTTAATTATGCTGAATTGGTTCATAGTGCTTTTTAGGTCTACTGTATCCTTCCACTTTTCTCTCTATCCATTCTATTAATTTTTGAGAGTTTGATATTGAAACTCCAACTAAAAATCTTAGTTTATCCACTTAAAAAACAATTGTAATATATAATGGAACTATATGTAAGTTTGTTCTGTATTTTCCAAGTCTCCTGTAAATGTATTATCATACTTTCATACTTTTAAAAAGAATAAAGAAAAAAGCATACTCCCCATGGTTATCATATGTGGAACTTTATAGCTCTGTACTGTAACCCATTGATCACACTGTTCCAAAGGAAGGGTCAACTATATTTTGATTTCAGTTTTCCCTGAACAGTGTAGATAGCATACATACAAGGTAAGTAACTTTAGTACCTACTAGATGTTAATGTGAGGATTTGTTTACCCCCAGGAACACACCAAGGCAGCTAAGTGGAGTGATAAGAGCCTGGACATTAAGATAATAAATATTGGGATTAATGATTATAATCATGGTGAAAGCTAACTTGTACTCTTCACTCTAAGTCCCAATGGGCATAGAGAGTCTGCTTCCAGCCGGGCACCCCAGTGCCACAGTAAGATCTGAGTACTTAAAACAGGAAAGTCTAGGTTAGTGATGTACCTTGCTTTTTACAAAATCAAAACATTATGGAGGCTTAACTTTTGTTGAGTATTCCCTGCGTCCAATATATTGCTTGATTATGTGTATCATCTCATTTAATCCTTTCCATGGCCTGAGGAAGTAGGTAGGCTCAGTGATTATCCCTATTTACTGGTCAAAAACATTGAATTCAGAGATTAAGTAACTTTTTTTTGGTGATCACACAGTTAATAATGAAGGGCACATAAAATGGTTTTAGACAGTTTCTAGAACCCACATTACTTTTTGTGAGGGAGATACTTTGAGGGGGAAATAATTTCAAACTTACAGAAAAGTTGTAAGAATAGTATTAATGCATGCAACTCCCATTTATACTTCATTCAAATTCTTCAATAGGTAATAATTTCTCTCTCCTTTCCACCTCTTTCTTTCTTTCTGCCTCCCTTTCTCATTTTCCTGTCCACACACATACCACACACAGATGCATATACATACAAATATACTTTCTAAATCATTTGAAAGTAAGCTGCAGACATGTTCTTTTACCCCTAAAAACTGCAGTGTTACTTCCTGAGAACAAAGACATCCTTTGGGGTAAGCACTGTACAATTATGAAAATCAAGAAATTAATGTCAACACAGTACTATTCTGTATCTTTTTACAGATCTTATTCAAACATGGCAATTATCTCAACAGTGTCATTTATATTGGGTTGATGAACAAGTAATTATGGTTTTGGACTGTGAATTATAAATCATTGTAACTAGGCTTAAACACATCTTTATTAATCAAAATAGGAACCATTACAATCAACACATTTTTGCCAATGAGAACTAAATTTGTTTATTCCTGAAGCATAAAAATCCATATTTCTGGATTTGTCTAGCTCTTGGAAAGCATTTTCTGCCTCCTGCTGATTGTGAAAGCATTTTCCCTGCAAAAATTTGTTGAGATGCTTGAAGAAGTGGTAGAATTGGCAAGAGGTCAGGTGAATATGGTGGATGAGGCAAAACTTCATAGTCCAACTCATTCAACTTTTGAAGTGCTGGTTGTGTGACCTGTGATCAGGCGTTGTTGTGGAGAGGAATTAGGCCCTTTTTGTAGACCAATGCCAGAGGCAGATGTTGCAATTTTCAGTGCATCTCATCAATTTGCTGAGCATAGTTTTCAGATGTAATGATTTCGCTGGGATTCAGAAAGCTGTAGTGGATCAGACTGGTATCAGACTACCCAACAGTGACCATGACTTTATTTTGGTGCAAGTTTGACTTTGGGAAGTGCTTTAGGTTTTCTTCTTGGTCCAGTCACTGAGCTGGTCATCACTGGTTGTCATATAAAATCTACTTTTTGTTGCACATAACAATCCGACATAGAAATGGTTTGTTGTTGTTGCATGGAATAAGAGATGATGCTTCAAAATGATTTTTTTATCAGCTCATGAGGCATCCTTTTTGCAAGCTTTTTCACCTTTCTGATTTGCTTCAAATGCCAAATAACCGTAGAATGGCCGATGTTGACTTCAGTAACTTCTCATGTAGATACGAGAGGATCAGCTTCAGTGATGGCTCTCAGTTGGTCACTGTCAACTTCCAGTGGCTGGGCACTGCACTCCTCATCTTCAAGGCTCTCGTCTCCTTTGCAAAACTTCTTGAACCATCTCTGCACTGTATATTCATTAGCAGTTCCTGGGCCAAATGCATTGCTGATGTTGCAAGTTGTCTCTGCTGCTTTCTGACCCATTTTTAACTTGAATTAAAAAATGGCTCAAATTTGCTTTTTATCTAACATCATTACTATAGTCTAAATATAAAATAAATAGCAAATAATAAGTCATTAACAAAATAAAGCAAGAAATTGCACATTAAATGATACATAACATAACCACACTTATTTAAGAATGTATTCCAATATCAAATGGCAGAGTTCAACAATGCAAAACTACAATTACTTTGCACCAACCAAATAGAAAGTTTTATAATTTTCGGTTCTACTTGCCAGTCGAGAATCACATTTGTATATAGTTGTTATTCCACTTTAGTGTTCTTCAGTCTGGAACAAATCCTCAGACTTACTGTCTTGAATGACCATAACAGTTTTGAAAGTATGAGCCATTTACTCAAATGTCCCTCAATATGGGTTTGCCTGATTTTTGATTCTCATGACTAGATTCAGCTTATTTATCTTTGCCAGGGAAAAGACAAAAAGTGGTAGTATATCCTTCTCAGTACATTATATCAATCAGTACATGATACTTATTCTGTATTGGTGATGTTGGATTTGATCACTTGCTCAAGGTTGTATTCAGCAAGTTACCCTGGAGTAAAGGTATTTTCCCTTTGTCCACTTGTTGTGGGGGTATACTTGGAGACTATGGAAGTATCCTATTCTATCATCACTGATGATTCTTCCCTAAACCCATTAACATAAGATGGTTGAAAAGTCATGCACATTTCCCCCCATTTACTAATTGGGATTCTTCTGCAATGAAGAACTTTTAATCTCACACTCACTTATAAATTATTCATGTCTTCATTTATATCCTGTGAGCTCATGGGCATATATTTTATTCATTGGATAATAAAGCATTACCATCATAATTCAGTTTGATGCTCCAGTTTGTCCAGATCTGGTCAGTGGAAAAGCGGAGGCCCCTTAAATCTTGTTCCTGTGTCCTTTTGGATGTTCCCCTATTTTTCTTTGAAAAGTTATTTTGGTACAACAAGATATTCCTGGCTCTTTTTGTACTTTCCCTATTCTTTCCCTGAAATCAGCCATTTTCCAAGGAGCTCTGGTTTCTTTTGTCTAGAATGGTATTTAGAAATCAAGTCTGTGCTTTTAACCATTATTCTCTACTGTCAGAATGAGTTTACAACCTCCTGCATTTCCCTTAACTTCAGTTACCTAATATGTGGAATTGGCATAAAAATAGGAATTTTGTTTTGACTGCACTGCACAGCTAATGGGATCTTAGTTCCCCAGCCAGGGGTCGAATGTAGGCCCTAAGCAGTGAAAGTGCTAAGTCCTAACCACTGAACCTCCAGGGAATTCCCCAAAATATGATTTTTGTCATTGGTATGTTGTAAGGTTTAAATATAGTAATGAAACGTTTAGTATAGTGCTTGGCACACAGGTAGTTTTTTAATGGCATAATTTAAGCATCAAAAAGAATAATAATAATAGATTATCATCCAGTAAATAAAATAATCATCTATAAGTCCATTAGAAAATAAGTGGTGGCTGTTTTCATCATCATTTTTGTTACTATCAAATACTTCCAACTGTCAATAAGAGATACCTCTGGGTAAAACCTCAGGTTTACAGTAGTAGCCTTGTCAAGTCAAAGCCAACTCAACAGCATCACGGAACTTGCAAAAATAGAAGCATGAAGAATGATCCCAGAAGCATGCCTCAGGCCTTAGTGACTAATACCACTTCAGTATTGGAAACAAAGGGCAGGAAGTGAAGAGCACCAACTACTCCTACAGCTCTGCTTCTGTATCCAGTACCTCCCTTATCATGGTCCCAAGAGCACTGTGCTCTAAACAGTTATTTGTTTGCTTTATTCAGTAGACCGTGAACTGATAGATGTAACTTGTTTATGACTTATTCTTGGCACTTAAAACAGTGCCTGTCAGAAGACATTTGACAAGTATTTGCTGATTGAATGGATGGAAGTTTTGAGTAGTTTCAACTATCTCATTATAATAAATAATGAGGGATAGAAACTAGGCTCAAAAAGGTAGAGGGATATCCCCAAGGCCATATAACTAGTAAGAAATAGAGGTGGAATTCCATCCTGGTCTGACTCTAGAAGCCTGACGTCTTAGTTGCATTGGCCTCTTTGAACAGTGGGCCTTCCCAGAAAGATTATCTTGTCCAGTTTCCATGTTTCCCCGAGTCAAGTGGGACACCCACAGACACCAGACTGAATATCTAAGACTGGTTCAGGATCAGGTATTTAATTCAACAAATATTTATCAATCACTTGCTCTAGGCCTTTCTGGCTCTGGGGACAGAGCTCTGAGCACAATAATCAGACCCCCTGTGCTCGTCAATATTTCATTCTCATGTGAAAAGACAATGAAGAAAGGGATAGATAAGATCTATGTGTGTGCAGAAAACAGAGTAGATGTGGACGTGAGAGAGAGCTTGCTGGGTTCAGAGAACCTGGAGTAGTTCATAATGGCCAGAGGTAGAATGGGGTATGGGCTGGGGGTTGAAGTGGGAAACTGGGAAGCAGAATCCCACAAGAAAATGAATTACTTAATTTCCTTGAGATGAAGTGCTCTTTTCAAGAAAATGGGGATTTGACATCCAAGAAAATGCATGGAAATATCTAAGACTGAAATCTAAAACAGTAACGTTATTGAGCAATAAAGACAATAATAATAGCTGGTTTGTTGGAATCTATGGTATGTAGCCTTTTAAGTTTGGCTTATTTCATGAAGTAATACTCATTTGAGATTCCTCCATGTCTTGAGAATCCCATGGACTGAGGAGCCTGATGGGCTACAGTCCAAAGGGTTGCAAAGAGTTGGACATGACAGAGTAGCTATGCACAAATGTATATATTTTGATGAGTTTGGACACATAAATAAACCTGTGATATCACCGGAATCAAGGTATTAAACATCATATCCATCACATCCAAAAATTTCCTTGTGCTGTTTTGCAAGATTTTTTTGGTGTGTATGGGGTAGGAACACAACATGAGAGTATCCTCATAACATATTTTAAAACACAATATTATATTGTTAACTATAGATACTATATTGAACAAAAGATCTCTTCTTGTAGAGTTTTAAGAATTTTTTGCATATTTTAGATAAAAATTCTTTATCAGATGTATCTTGTGCAAATATTTTCTCCTAGTCTATGTCCTATCTCCTCATTATCCTTATATTGTCTTTTGCACAGCCAGTGATTTTAATTTAATAAAATCTAGCTTATCAATTATTTCTTTCAATTGTTTATCAATTATTTATTTCTTTTGTTCACCATCATACCCAAAATCCTCTGGATTTTCTCCTATGTTATATTCTAAGAATATTACAGTTTTGCATATTACATTTAGATCTGTGATCTATTTTGAGTTAATTTTTGTGAAGAGTGTAAACTCTGTGTCCAGATTTATTTATTTTTTCATGTGAGTGTTCAGTTGTTCCAACAACATTCGTTGAAAAGACTATTATTCTTCTTCCATTAAGTTGTCTATACTGCCTTGAGGTTGACCTTTATTTACTTGTGAGAATCTATTTCTGGGCTTTCTATTCTCTTCCATTGCTCTATTCGTCTATTCTTTCACTAGTACCACACTCTGTTGGTTAGTTTAGCTTTATAGTAAGTCTTAAATTAGAATAGTATCAATCCTCTGATTTTTTACTTCTCCTTAAATATTATGTTGGCTATTCTGGATATTTTCCCTTTCCATATAAACTGGAATCTGTTAGTCAATAACCATAAAATAATTTGGTGGGATTTTTATTGGAATTATATTGAATCTTTAAGCCAAATTGAAAAGAGCTGACATCCTGACAGTATTGAGTCTTCTTATCCATGAACTTGGAACATCTTTTCATTTATTTACTTCTTTGATGTCTTTCATCAAAGCTTCGTATTTTTCCTTATACAGGACTTGTACATATTTTTTTTCAGTTCGGTCGCTCAGTAGTGTCCAACTCTTTGTGACCCCATGGACTGAAGCACACCAAGCTTCCCTGTTCATCACCAACTCCCGGAGCTTGCTCAAACTCATGTCCATCAAGTCAGTGATGCCATCCAACTATCTCAACCTCTGTCATCCCCTTCTCTTCCTGCCTTCAATCTTTCCCAGCATCAGAGTCTTTTCCAATGAGTCAGTTCTTCGTGTCAGGTGGCCAAAATATTGGAGTTTCAGCTTCAGCATCAGTCCTTCTAATGGATGTTCAGGACTGATTTCCTTTAGGATTAACTGGTTTGATCTTATAATCCAGGGGAATCTTAAGAGACTTCTCCAACACCACAGTTCAAAAGCATCGATTCTTCAGTGCTCAGCTTTCTTTATAGTACAACTCTCACATCCATACATAACTACTGAAAAAACAATAGCTTTGACTAGATGGACCTTTGATGGCAAAGTTATGTCTCCACTTTTTAGTATGCTGTCTAGGTTGGTCATAGCTTTTCTTCCAAGGAGGAAGCGTCTTTTAATTTCATGGCTGCAGTCACCATCTGCAGTGATTTTGAAACCCAAGAAAATACAGTCTCTCACTGTTTCCATTGTATATTTTTAGATTTATATATAAATCTATATGTTATGACCAACCTAGATAGCATATTAAAAAGCTGAGACATTAGTTTGTCAACAAAGGTCTGTCTAGTCAAGGCTATGGTTTTTCCAGTAGTCATATATGGATGTGAGAGTTGGAGTTTAAAGAAAGCTGAGCGCTGAAGAATTGATGGTTTTGAACTGTGGTGTTGGAGAAGACTTGAGAGTCCCTGGGACTGCAAGGAGATCCAACCAGTTCATCCTAAAGGAAATCATTCCTGGATGTTCATTGGAAGGACTGATGTTGAAGCTGAAATTCCAATACTTTGGCCACCTGATGCCAAGAGCCGACTCACTGGAAAACTCTCGGATACTGGGAAAGACGGAAGGCAGGAGGAGAAGGGGACGACAGAGGATGAGATGGCTGGATGGCATCACTGACTCAATGGACATGAGTTTGGGTAAACTCCAGGAGTTGGTGATGGACAGGGAGGCCTGGTGTGCTGCAGTTCATGGGGTCACAAAGAGTCAGACATGACTGAGCAACTGAATTGAACTGAACTATATATATAAATATATATAGTTTTATATATATATATAAATAATATATAATTTTATTATATAAAATATATACATATTTGTTAGATTTATATATAAATATTTCATTTGTGTGCTAATATAGATAGCATTGTGTTAATTTCAATTATACTTGCTCATTACTTGCATATAGGAAAATAGTTGACTTTGGCATATTAACCCTTGCTTATTAGTTCCAGGCATGGAACTAATGAACCTCTTTATTAGAGGATTTTTGGTGATTCTTTCAGATTTTTCTACATAGATGATTATATCTTTTGACAACAAAGATAGTTTTCTTTCTTTCTTCCCAATTTCTATATACATTTTCCCCCTTTCTTGTCTTATTGTATTATCTAGGACTTTGAGTACAATGTTGAAAAGTAGTGGTGAGAGGGGATTTCCTTGCTTTGTTCCTAATATTAGCAGGAAAACATATAGTTTCTTACCATTAAGTATGATATTAGCTGTATGGTTTTTGTACATGTTTTTTTTTTATCAAGTTGAGGAAGTGCCCCTCTATTCCTGGTTTCTGAGACTTTTAGCATGATTGTGTGTTGGACTTAAATACTTTTTCTGCATCTGTTGATGTAGTCAAACAATTTTTCATTTGCCTATTAATTGGGTTTTGAATGTTGAACCAGTCTAGCATGCCTAGGATAAATTCCACATGATTGTGGTGTATAATTTTTTTCATACATTGTTGCGTTTGCTTTGCTAATACTTTTCTGATATATTTGTTGTTGTTGTTTAGTCATCAAGCCATATCCAGCTCTTTCTGACTCCATGGACTGCAGCACTCCAGGCTTCCCTGTCCTCCACTATCTCCTGCAGTTTGCTCAAAATCATGTTCCTTGAGTCGGTGATGCTATCTAACCATCTCACCCTCTGTTGCCCTCTTCTCCTCCTGCCCTCAATCTTTCCCAGCATCAGTCAGTTCTTCAAATCAGGTGGTCAAAGTATTGGAGCTTCAGCTTCAGCATCGATTCTTCTGATGAATATTCAGGACCGATTTCCTCTAGGATTGACTGGTTTTATCTCCTTGCAGTCCAAGGGACTCTCAAGAGTCTTCTTAAGAGAGACATTGGTCTATAGTTTTCTTTTCTCCTTTAATGTCTGTATAGTTTTAATATTAGGGTAATGCTGGCCTCACAGATGGATTAGGAAGTGTTCCTCAGTTTCTGTCTTCTGGAAGAGATTATACAGAACTGATATAATCACATCCTTAAATGTTTGGTAGAATTCACAAATGAACCTATCTGGGCCTGTCACTTTCCATTTTGGAAGGTTATGAATTATTCATTCAATTTTTTATTGATTTTATTGATGGAGGCCTATTTAGATTATTTCTTCTTGTGTGAGTTTTGGCAGATTGTCTTTCAAGGAGTTGGACCATTTTATCTAGATTATCAAATTTGTAGACTCAGAGTTATTCTTAATATTACTTTCAATTTTCTTTTATTTATTTATTTGGCTGCATCAGGTTTTAGTTGTAGCACAGGGATCTTTGTTGTCTCATGTGGAATCTTTTTCACTGCGGCCCTTGGACTTTCTAATTTTAGTGTGCAGGCTTAGTTGCTCCAAGGCATGTGAGATCTTAGTTCCCTGACCAGGGATTGAACACATATACGCTGCATTGCAAGGTGGATTCTTAACCACTGGCCCACCATGGAGGTCCCTTGATTTTATTTTCAGTGTTCATGGAACTTGTAGCAAAATAGTGGAGAACTATAGCATATTGAAAAGCAGAGACATTACTTTGCCAACAAAGGTCCGTCTAGTCAAGGCTATGGTTTGTCCAGTGGTCATGTATGGATGTGAGAGTTGGACTGTGAAGAAAGCTGAGTGCCGAAGAACTGATGCTTTTGAACTGTGGTGTTGGAGAAGACTCTTGAGAGTCCCTTGGACTGCAAGGAGATCCAACCAGTCCATTCTAAAGGAGATCAGCCCTGGGTTTTCTTTGGAAGGAATGATGCTAAAGCTGAAACTCCAGTACTTTGGCCACCTCATGCAAAGAGTTGACTCGTTGGAAAAGACTCTGATGCTGGGAGGGATTGGGGGCAGGAGAAAAAGGGGGCGACAGAGGATGCGATGGCTGGATGGCATCACTGACTTGATGGACGTGAGTTTGAGTGAACTCTGGGAGATGGTGATGGACCCGGAGGCTGGCGTGCTGTGATTCATGGGGTCGCAAAGAGTCGGACACGACTGAGCAACTGAACTGAACTGAACTGATTCAATGGGGAAACCCAACAAACTCTACCTTAGCGAAGTGATTGAGGTTAACTTTTTCAGTTATAAATCAAGTTGATAGCACATATCCATTGCCAGGTGAAATATCAACAACCTCAAATATGTAGATTATACCACCCTGATGGCAGAAAGTGAAGAAGAACTAAAGAGACTCCTGATGAAGGTAAAAGAGAAGAGTGAAAAAGCTGGCTTAAAACTAAACAGTCAAAAAATTAAGACCATGGCATCTGGCTCCATCACTTCATGGCAAATAGATGGGGAAAAATGGAAACATGAGAGACTTTATTTTCTTGGGCTCCAAAATCACTATAGATGGTGACTGCAGCCATGAAATTAAAAGAAGTTTGCTACTTGGAAGAAAAACTATGACAAACCCGGACAGTATATTAAAAAGCAGAGACATTACTTTGCCGTCAAAGGTCCATCTAGTCAAAGCTATGGTTTTTTCCAGTAGTCATGTACAGATGTGAGAATTGGATCACAGAGAAAGCTGAGCACTGAAGAGGTGATGCTTTTTAATTGTGGTGCTGGAGAAGACTCTTGAGAGTCCCTTGGAGCGCAAGGAGATGAAACCAGTCCATCCTAAAGGAAATCAGTCTTGAATACTCATTGGAAGCACTGGTGCTGAAGCTTAAGCTCCAATACTTTGGCCACATGGTGCAAATAACTGACTCATTGGAAAAGACTCTGATGCTGGGAAAGATTGAAGGCAGGAGGAAAAGGGCACGACAGAGGATGAGATGGCTGGATGGCATCACTGACTCAATGGACATCAGTTTGAGCAAGCTCTGGGAGTTGGTGATGAACAGGGAAGCCTGGTGTGCTGCAGTCCATGGGGTTACAAAGAGTCAGACATGACTGAGTAACTGTACTAAAAGGAAGTCAACCCTGAATATTCATTGGAAGGACCAATGTTGAAAATGAAGCTTCAACATTTTGGCCACCTAATGTGAAGAGCCAGCTGATTGGAAAAGACCCTGGTGCTAGGAAAGATTGAAGGCAAAAGGAGAAGGGAGCAGAGAGGATGAGATGGTTACGTAGCATCACCAGCTGAGTGGACCTGAATTTGAGCAAATCCTGGAGATAGTGAAGGACAGGAAAGCCTGGCATGCTGCAATCCATGGGTTTGCAGAGAGTTGTACATGACTTAACTACTGAACAACAACAACAATACATATATAAAGAAGTACATTAAAGGATTGCCATCATGTTTGCTATTGCTATTCCTTACAAACTACCACAAACTTGATGTTCTAAAACAAAATCCATTTATTATCTCAGTTTTCATAGTCACAAGTCTTGAAACAGTATGGCGTAAATGGGTTCTCTGCTTAAGTTCTCACAAAGCTGAGATCAAAGTGCAGGTAAGGCCACATTCCTTTCTGGAGGCTGTGAAAGAAGAATCCACTTCTAAGCTCATTCAGGTTGTTGGCAGCATTTAATTTCTTGTGGTTCTAGGACTGAGGTTCCCATTTTTCACTAGCTGTCAGCCAGGGTCCTTTCTCCCAGGATCTTCAGACTGCCTACATTACTTTTCACATGAACCCCTTCATCTTAAAACATCAACAGCCTATTGAGTCTTCATGTTTCAGATCTTTCTGATTTCCTTTTCTGTTCCCACCGTGGACTTTTAAGAGCTCTTGTTTTTACAGTAGTATTACCTGAAAAATCCAGGTTAGTCACTCTATCTTAAGGTCAACTATTTAGTAACTTTAATTACATTTTCAAAGTCCATTTTGTTATGTGATACAACATATATATAGAAATGAATAACACTAAGGAGTAAAGATTATGGTGTCCAATTCTGCCTCACATAGTCAGCAAAATATTAATTGCTGTCACCTCAAAATAGAGAAACTTCAAAGCAGAAAAGTAATTTGAAGTGATCTTTTTTTTTTACACATTTAACTGCATTTTATTTTATTTTTTAAACTTTACATAATTGTATTAGTTTTGCCAAATATCAAAATGAATCCACCACAGGTTTTTTATTCACATGCATTCCTGAGTTGTTTGAATTTTGAAAATAATTCATATGTACTAATTATAATTGGGGTGAGGGGGGAGCTATTTATTCCATAGTGAAATAAAGTACATCAGTGTAAGAGGCCTGGCTCTTCATTATGGACTGGAATTTGGTGGTGGGGTAGGAATTTTACAGCTATTCAGTAGCCTTACACATAAAGTATATGTTATCCCACTCTGTAAATCCCTTGCTTAAAATTATTCGATTGCTTTTCTTACTTTCACAGTCAGGGAAATCGTAAGATCCGTTTTTGTGAATTAAAGTCTAGGTGGGGATCTGTATATCACTCCATTCCAGGTGCCCAAGATGGTGTACTAAGCCTTTGTAGCAGGTTGCAGGGCTTGAATTTTCCAGGCCACTTCTAAGAGATCATTTCAACAGTCTTGTGGAGATAAGCAACCCAGAAAAGCCCATGTTTTTCACAGGCCTTTGAAGGAAGATAGGGGGAGTAGCTCCCAAGTATCATATGCCTGGTTAATAGGCCAGTATATTTCCTTCCCTGGCCCATCCAGGTGAAGAGAAGAGCAACCCCACATGTTTGATGATATTTTCAATGTTAGAGATTAGCGTTTCTGGGAATCCAGTCTTCCAAGTCAAAATTATTTCTGCTTTCCAATAAGAGAGCAGTATAAATGAGATCCTCAGGGAATGAAGCAAATTCTACATGTCCTTTTTGATGACTGGTGAGGTGACTGACTTCAATACTTTCTGTGGAGGAAGGGGAGAGTCTTATATTCCACTAAGAACTTCATGGAGTTGACAGGATGAAGGTTACCATCATTCTGAGCTCAGCAATGTACAGGTATGGGCAGAGGTCTAAAATGTAGCCAGGGCCATTCTTGACCACAGATGAACACAGGCTGCACAGAAGGCCTCTTTTTTGAGCAGGGTGAGTCTATTTGTGAATTTTCCCAATATGGGAGGGGCCTACTACAGGCCTTCTTTTTGATATAGGGTAGAATATAACTCCATAAAATAAAAATGGAAAAAGAAATGTTGATATGTATCTATACTTACACATCTAAAGATCTAGCTCTACAGGGAGCACAGGCTGAAGTGTTTGTGGTTGTTACCTCTGGCAGTGGTGCTGGGGGTCAGGGGAATATGAAAGAGACCTTCCTCATTGAACACTAATTTTTGCCATCTGAAATTTTAACAGGTGTTTGTATTATGGAAGAAAGTGGCCATGGTATTAATATCAAGGCTTAGCAGCCTGTCCCTTGGTTTTGTGGGGCCTGCCCCTCTTCCTTGGTCTGTGGTCATGACCAGAGTCTTGACAGTTGTCTCCCAACCTTTGGTGGGCCTTTCAGTCCCAGGCTCAGTAGCCTCTGCTGTTCCAAACATTGTTTGCTCCTTGAAATGGCAAGTTCTCCATGGAGCCTGCAACACAAACTGAGAGCTTAAGGTAATTAGATGAGATCTCTCATCTTACAGAAAATAAAAAGCAATTCAAACTTACCATACGGGAAGGCATCAGGAGGTTGTACGTCATGCTTCAAGAAGGTGTGATGAGCAGGGAAGTCTAGAGGGAATCCCTGACAGGCACCAGTTGAGTTGCTCACTGTGCAGAAATAAAATAGCGAGTGATCCATACCTGAATTTCAATGATCTACTTTGGCCACTCTTAGGTTTCAGAAAGGACCTTCATCAAAAGTTGATATATTTCTAATATGTGGCTCAGATATCCCCCTCATTGTCCTTTCTCTAGTTTTTCTTTTTGCTGGGCATCCTGGCCTTGTCCGAAAGTTCCAAACTCAAAGTCATGTTTCAGGTTGTTGAGCAGAACAGTAACAACAACAACAAAGCCCCAAATTGAGATGATTTTGGAGGTACTTCCAATATATTTAATTGGGCTAAAGCCTACCATTGTTTCCCAAATATATACTAGCCTATTTGTAAAAGAAAATATACAAAAGCATACATATTACATGGACATGAAATTATTTTTATTGTAAGATATATATACACACATGTCTTTGTATATGTCAAGAAATAGAACATTAGAGTCTCCCAGATGTTTCCTGCATTTCTTTTCCACTCATGAAATCTAAGTCTTCATTTTTAAGGATAGCACAAAATATGTATCAGTAAATTGCAGTATATGATATAAAATGTGTGCATTCAAAATAATAATTTTAAAGCATACACTTGTGTAATGATAACCTAATTTAAAGACCACTTCATGTAATTTATAAACCCTTAGTGTGCCCCTTCTCAAATACATCCCCACTCAATGTACACCTTTCCTGACCTTTGTAAAAATCTTTACCTTGTATTTATTGATACTTCAACCATATTTGCATACACCCCTTCACACTATAGTTTCCTATTCTTAAACCCTTTAATATGTAGTCATACTCTGTTTACTCCTTTTGACTTATTAATTAATTTTTCTCACTCTAATGAAAGTTGTTTATCTTGATACTAGTAACTATAGTTTCCTTATTTGTTATTGCTGTGTCAATACCATTCTATGAATTCTAAAATATATGCACCACTTCTAATAATGAGGAGCATTTGTGTTCTTTCCCATTTGGGAGTATTAGGAATAACGATGCTATGAATAGCATAAAATAACTTTACAGTAAAGGAACCCTCAGAAATATTTGACAGTTTATTTCTCAGAATTTCTAATGTCTTAAATGACAGCCTTAGTATTAATATTTTAAAAAAATTCTTACACATGTATAACCAAAATTAGAGAGTTTTTAACTTTTGACAAAAATGTCTAACATTCACAGAACAATCATAATTTTTCCTATTGATTATTACAATCTCTTTGTTTGCTTTCAGCTTTTATGGTCCTCAACTACCACGCAAAGTAAAGACTGCCTGTACTATTGAACATTTTCCTACATTTTTCTACCTCTTTGGTATTCTTGACCAACTGCATTACTACATGATATTTAAAATTGCCTCACTGTAAAATTACAATTAAAATTGCCTCACTGTAAAATTACAATTAAAATTGCCTCACTGTAAAATTACAATTGTAATCTAAAATTACAATCACTGTAATATTTAATACAGTGATTGTTGGTATTTTTGTTTGTGATTATATTGAATCTTTAAAATGATCCAGAGAGAACTAATGTCTTTACTATATTGAGTTTCTCAGTCAGTGAACACAGTACATTTCTCTATTTGATGAATGACTATTATCTGTATTAGTTTTCAGTTTAGATTGCAGTAACAAGATATCACAGACGGAGTTGTTGAAATAGCAGGACTTTATTGTCTCATGATTCTGAAGGCTAGAAGTTCAAGATAAAGGTACCAGCAGGTGCTTCTTTTTGAGGGCTATGAGGGACAATCTGTCCCATGCCTTTCTCCTAGCCTCTGGTATTTCCATATCTTATGGAAGCATAACTCCATTTTTTACATGGCATCCCCTCTGGGTATGAATTTTGTAAGGACACCAGTCATATTAGATTAGGGGTCCACCTTACTCTGGTATTATATAATTCCAAAGCTATTCTCACATTTTTAGGCATTTGTTACATCAGCACCCTGCTTCCTGGTACCAAAATCTGTATTACATTAGTAGACTTCTATAACAAAATTGTTATTGTTGTTCAGTAGCTCAGTCGTGTCCTACTCTTTGTGACCCTGTGGAATAAAGCGTGCCAGATTTCCCTGTCCTTCACCATCTCCCAGAGTTTGCTCAAACTCATGTCCATTGAGTCGTGATGCCATCCAACCATCTCATCCTCTGCTGCCCACTTCTCCTCCTGCCCTCAGTCTTTCCCAGCATCAGGGTGCTTTCCAATGAGTCTGTGCTTCACATCAGGTGGCCAAAGTATTGGAGCTTCAGTCCTTCCAATGAATACTCAGGGTTTGTTTCCTTTAGGATTATCTGGTTTGATCTCCTTGCTGTCCAAAGGACTCTCAAGAGTCCTCTTCAGCACCACAGTTTGAAAGCATCAATTATTTGTCGTTCAGCCACCATTATGGTGCAACTTTCACATCCATACATGACTACTGGAAAAACCATAGCTTTGACTATACAGACCTTTGTCAGCAAAATTATGTCTCTGCTTTTTAATATGTTGTCTAGGTTTGTCATAGCTTTCCTTCCAAGGAGCAAGTTTCTTTTAATTTCATGGCTCCAGTCACTGTTCACAGTGATTTTGGAGCACAAGAAAATAAAATCTCTCACTGTTTCCTCTTTTTCCCCCTTCTATTTGCTGAGAAGTGATGGGAGCAGATGCCATGATCTTCATTTTTTGAATGTTGAGTTTCAAGCCAGCTTTTTCACTCTCCTCTTTCACCTTCACCAAGAGGCTCTTTAATTCCTCTTTGCTTTCTGCCATATTATTATTATCTGCGTATCTGAGGTTATTCATATTTCTCCTGGCAATCTTTTTTTTTAAGAAAATTTAATTTTTTTATTTGAATAATGGAAATTTTACAATGCATTTCAGTTTATCATATTGCTGATGGTTTTGAATTTATGTTTATATATCTATGCTAAAATTTTATTTTATTTTTAAAATGTATTTATTTTAATTGAGGCTAATTACTTTACAATATTGTAGTGGTTTTGCCATACATTGACATGAATCCACCACAGGTGTACATGTGTTCCCCATCCTGAACCCCCCTCCCACCTCCCTTCCCATCACATCCCTCTGGGACATCCTAGTGCACCAGCCCCGAGCACCCTGTCTCATGCATCGAACCTGGACTGGCGATTCCTTTCTTATATGATATTATACATGTTTTAATGCCATTCTCCCATATCATCACCCCACTCCCTCTCCCACAGAGTCCAAAAGATTGTTCTATACATCTGTGTCTCTTTTGCTGTCTTGCATACAGGGTTATCATTACCATCTTTCTAAATTCCATATATATGCGTTAGTATACTGTATTGGTGTTTTTCTTTCTGGCTTACTTCACTCTGTATTATAGGCTCCAGTTTCATCCACCTCATTAGAACTGATTCAAATGTATTCTTTTTAATGGTTGAGTAATATTCCATTGTGTATATGTGCCACAGCTTTCTTATCCATTCATCTGCTGATGGACATCTAGGTTGCTTCCATGTCCTGGCTATTATAAACAGTGCTGCGATGAACATTGGGGTACACGTGTCTCTTTCAATTCTGGTTTCCTCAGTGTATATGCCCAGCAGTGGGATTGCTGGGTCATATGGCAGTTCTATTTCCAGTTTTTAAAGGAATCTCCACACTGTTCTCCATAGCGGCTGTACTAGTTTGCATTCCCACCAACAGTGTAAGAGGATTCCCTTTCTTCCACACTCTCTCCAGCATTAATTGTTTGTAGATGTTGGATAGCAGCCATTCTGACTGGTGTGAGATGGTACCTTACTGTGATTTTGATTTGCATTTCTCTGATAACGAGTGATGTTGAGCATCTTTTCATGTGTTTGTTAGCCATCTGTATGTTTTCTTTGGAGAAATGTCTGTTTAGTTCTTTGGCCCATTTTTTGATTGGGTCATTTATTTTTCTGGAATTGAGCTACAGGAGTTGCTTGCATATTTTTGAGATTAATTCTTTGTCAGTTGCTTGGTTTGCTATTTTTTTTTTTCCCATTCTGAAGGCTGTCTTTTCACCTTGCTTATAGTTTCCTTTGTTGTGCAAAAGCTTTTAAGTTTAATTAGGTCCCATTTGTTTATTTTTGCTTTTACTTCCGTTACTCTGGAAGGTGGGTCATGGAGGATCCTGCTGTGATTTATGTCTGAGAGTGTTTTGCCTATGTTTTCCTCTAGGAGTTTTATAGTTCCTGGTCTTACGTTTAGATTTTTAATCCATTTTGAGTTTATTTTTGTGTATGGTGTTAGAAAGTGTTCTAGTTTCATCCTTTTCCAAGTGGTTGACCAGTTTTCGCAGCACCACTTGTTAAAGAGATTGTCTTTTCTCCATTGTATATATTTGCCTCCTTTGTCAAAGATAAGGTATCCATGGGTGCATGGATTTATCTCTGGGCTTTCTATTTTGTTCCGCTGATCTATATTTCTGTCTTTTTGCAAGTACCATACTGTCTTGATGACTGTGGCTTTGTAGTATAGCCTGAAGTCAGGCAGGTTGATTCCTCCAGTTCCATTCTTCTTACTCAAGATTGCTTTGGCTATTTGAGGTTTTTTGTATTTCCATACAAATTGTGAAATTATTTGTTCTAGTTCTGTGAAAAATACCATTGGTAGCTTGATAGGGATTGCATTGAATCTATAGATTGCTTTGAGAAGTACATGCATTTTCACTACACTGATTCTTCGAATCCATGAACATGGTATATTTCTCCATCTATTTGTATCCTCTTTGATTTATTTCACCAGTGTTTTATAGTTTTCTATATATAGGTCTTTAGTTTCTTTAGGTAGATTTATCCCTAAGTATTTTATTCTTTTCGTTGCAATGGTAAATGGAATTACTCCCTTAATTTCTCTTTCTGTTTTCTCATTGTTAGTGTATAGGAATGCAAGGGATTTCTGTGTGTTAATTTTATATCCTGCAACTTTACTGTATTCACTGATTGGCTCTAATAATTTTCTGGTGGAGTCTTTAGGGTTTTCTACGTAGAGGATCATGTCATCTGCAAACAGTGAGAGTTTTACTTCTTCTTTTCCAATCTGGATTCCTTTTATTTCTTTTTCTGCTCTGATTGCTATGGCCAAAACTTCCAAAACTATGTTGAATAGTAGTGGTGAGCATGGGTACCCTTGTCTTGTTCCTGACTTCAGGGGAAATGCTTTCAATTTTTCACCATTGAGGATAATGTTTGCTGTGGGTTTGTCATATATAGCTTTTATTATGTTGAGGTATGTTCCTTCTATTCCTGCTTTCTGGAGGGTTTTTATCATAAATGGATGTTGAATTTTGTCAAAGGCTTTCTCTGCGTCTATTGAGATAATCATATGGTTTTTATCTTTCAATTTGTTAATGTGGTGTATTATGTTGATTGATTTGCAGATATTGAAGAATCCTTGCATCCCTGGGATAAAGCTCACTTGGTCATGATGTATGACCTTTTTAATATGTTGTTGGATTCTTTTTGCTAAGATTTTGTTAAGAATTTTTGCATCTATGTTTATCAGTGATATTGGCCTGTAGTTTTCTTTTTTTGTGGCATCTTTGTCTGGTTTTTGTGTTAGCGTGATGATGGCCTCATAGAATTAGTTTGGAAGTTTACCTTCCTCTGCAATTTTCTGGAAGAGTTTGAGTAGGACAGATGTTAGCTCTTCTCTAAATTTTTGGTAGAATTAAGCTGTGAAGCCCTCTGGCCCTGGGCTTTTGTTTGATGGAAGATTTCTGATTACAGTTTCAATTTCTGTGCTTGTGATGGTTATGTTAAGATTTTCTATTTCTTCCTGGTTCAGTTTTGGAATGTTGTACTTTTCTAAGTATTTGTCCATTTCTTCCAAGTTGTCTATTTTATTAGCATATAATTGCTGATAGTAGTCTCTTATGATCCTTTGTATTTCTGTATTATCCATTGTGATTTCTCCATTTCATTTCTAATTTTGTTGATTTGATTCTTCTCCCTTTGTTTCTTGATGAGTCTGGCTAAAGGTTTGTCAGTTTTATTTATCTTCTCAAAGAACCAGCTTTTAGCTTTGTTGATTTTTGCTATGGTCTCTTTTGTTTCTTTTGCATTTATTTCTGCCCTGATTTTTAAGATTTCTTTCCTTCTACTAACTCTGGGAATCTTCATTTCTTCCTTTTCTAGTTGCTTTAGGTGTAGAGTTAGGTTATTTATTTGACTTTTTTCTTGAGGTATGCCTGTATTGCTATGAACCTTCCCCTTAGCTATGCTTTTAACGTGTCCCATAGGTTTGGGGTTGTTGTGTTTTCATTTTCATTCATTTCTATGCATATTTTGATTTCTGTTTTGATTTCTTCTGTAATTTGTTGGTTATTCAGCAGCATGTTGTTCAGCCTCCATACGTTGGAAGTTTTAATAGTTTTTCTCCTGTAATTGACATCTAATCTTCATCGCAGCACTGTTTATAATAGCCAAGACATGGAAGCAACCTAGATGCCCATCAGCAGATGAATGGATAAGAAAGCTGTGGTACATATACACAATGGAGTATTACTCAGCCATTAAAAAGAATACATTTGAATTAGTTCTAATGAGGTGGATGAAACTGGAGCCTATTATACAGAGTGAAGTAAGCCAGAAGGAAAAACATAAATACAGTATACTAACGCATATATATGGAATTTAGAAAGATGGTAACAATAACCCAGTGTACGAGACAGCAAAAGAGACACTGATGTATAGAACAGTCTTATGGACTCTGTGGGAGAGGGAGAGGGTGGGAAGATTTGGGAGAGTGGCACTGAAACATGTAAAATATCATGTAGGAAACGAGTTGCCAGTCCAGGTTCGATGCACGATGCTGGATGCTTGGGGCTGGTGCACTGGGACGGCCCAGAGGGATGGTATGGGGAGGGAGGAGGGAGGAGGGTTCGGGATGGAGAACACATGTATACCTGTGGCGGATTCATTTTGATATTTGGCAAAACTAATACATTTAGGTAAAGTTTGAAAATAAAATAAAATTAGAAAAATAAAATAAAATACTCAGAAAAAAATAAAATAAAAATAAAAACTGAAAAAAAAAAAAGATGCTTGGAATGATTTCAATTTTTTTTTAATTTACCAAGGCTAGAATTATGGCCCAGAATGTGATCTATCCTGGAGAAGGTTCCATGTGCGCTTGAGAAAAAGGTGAAATTCATTGTTTTGGGGTGAAATGTCCTATAGATATCAATTAGGTCTAACTGGTCTATTGTATCATTTAAAGTTTGTGTTTCCTTGTTAATTTTCTGTTTAGCTGATTTATCCATAGGTGTGAATGGGTTATTATTAAAGTCTCCCACTATTATTGTGTTATTGTTAATTTCCCCTTTCATACCTGTTAGCATTTGTCTCACACATTGTGGTGCTCCTATGTTGGGTGCATATATATTTATAATTGTTATATCTTCTTCTTGGATTGATCCTTTGATCATTATGTAGTGTCCTTCTTTGTCTCTTTTCACAGCCTTTATTTTAGTCTATTTTATCTGATATGACTATTGCTACTCCTGCTTTCTTTTGGTCTCTATTTGCATGGAATACCTTTTTCCAGCCATTCATTTTCAGTCTGTATGTGTCCCTTGTTTTGAGGTGGGTCTCTTGTAGACAACATATGCTGGGGTCTTGTTTTTGTATCCATTCAGCCAGTCTTTGTCTTTTGGTTGGGGCATTCAACCCATTTACATTTAAGGTAATTATTGATATGTATGATCCCATTGACATTTACTTTATTGTTTTGGATTCGAGTTTATACACGCTTTCTGTGTTTCCTGTCTAGAGAAGATCCTTTAGCATCTGTTGAAGAGCTGGTTTGGTGGTGCTGAATTCTCTGAGTTTTTGCTTGTCTGTAAAGCTTTTGATTTCTCCTTCACATTTGAATGAGTTCCTTGCTGGGTTCAGTAATCTGGCTTGTAGGATTTTCTCTTTCATCACTTTAAGTATGTCCTTCCATTCCCTTCTGGTCTGAAGAGTTTCCATTGAAAGATCAGCTGTTGTCCTTATGTGAATCCCCTTGTGTGTTATTTGTTGTTTTTCCCTTGCTGCTTTTAATATTTGTTCTTTGTGTTTGATCTTTGTTAATTTGATTAATATGTGTCTTGGGGTGTTTTGCCTTGGGTTTATCCTATTTGGGACACTCTGGGTTTCTTGGACTGGGTGGCTATTTCTTTCTCCATTTAAGTAAGTTTTCAACTGTTATCTCCTCAAGTATTTTCTCATGGTCTTTCTTTTTGTCTTCTTCTTCTGGGCCTCCTATGATTTGAATGTTGGGGCAGTTAACCTTGTCCCAGGGGTCCCTGAGGTTGTCCTCATTTCTTTTAATTCTTTTTTCTTTTTTCCTCTCTGCTTCATTTATTTCTACCATTCTATCTTCTACCTCACTTATCCTATCTTCTGCCTCTGTTAGTCTACTGTTGGTTCCCTCCAGAGTGTTTTTTTATCTCATTTATTGCATTATTCATTATATATTGACTCTTTTATTTTTTCTATCCTTGTTAAACATTTCTTGCATCTAGTCAATCCTTGTGTCCAGGCTATTTATCTGTAACTCCATTTTTTTTTTTCAAGATTTAGAATCATTTTCACTATCATTATTTGGAACTCTTTATCAGGTAAATTCCCTATCTCTTCCTCTTTTGTTTGGTTTGGTGGGCATTTATCCTGTTCCTTTACCTGCTGAGTATTTCTCTGACTTTTTGTCTTGTTTATATTGCTGTGTTTCAGGCAGCCTTTCCATATTCTGACAGTTTGTGGTTCCTCTTTATTGTGGAGGTTCTTCACTGTGGGTGGGGTTGGACAGGTGGCGTTTCAAGGTTTCCTTGTTAGGGAAGCTTGTGTCAGTGTTCTGGTGGATGGAGCTGGATTTCTTCTCTCTGGAGTGCAATGAAATGTCCAGTAGTGAGTTTTGAGATGCCAGTGTGTTTGGTGTGACTTTGGGTAGCCTGTATATTGAAGCTCAGGGCTGTGGTCCTGTGTTGCTGGAAAATTTGCATGGTATGTCTTGCTCTGAAACTTGTTGGCTCTTGGGTGGTGCTTGGTTTCAGTATAGGTATGGAGGCTTTTGGATGAGCTCTTATCGATTAATGTTCCCTGGAGTCAGGAGTTCTCTGGTGTTCTCAGGTTTTGGGGTTAACCCTCCTGCCTCTGTTTTTCAGTCTTATTCTTTCAGTAGCCTCAAGACTTTTCCATCTATACAGCACCGATGATAAAACATTTAGGTTAATGATGAAAAGTTTCTCCACAGTGGGGGACACCTGGAGAGGTTCACAGAGTTACATGGAGAAGAGGGAAGAGGGAGATAGAGGTGACCAGGAGGAGAAGAGGGAATCAAAAGGGGAGAGAGCAATCTAGCCAGTAATCACACTCCCAAGTAAAAATGGGTACTGAAGATTGGGTTCTTAAAGGTACAAAATTGGTAACAAATACCAAAAAACAAAGATTAAAAATCTAGAGTAGAGGTTAGACTCGCAAAAATACAATATTAAAAAAACAAAACAAAGTCACAAAAATTATAAAATATATATATGAAGATTGCTTTAAAAATAGGGTCTTTTTTTCAAGGTAATAGTAGGTTATAAAAATGAAAATTAAAGGAGTAATAGAAGACTTTAAAATTAAAAAAATTTAAAAATGATAATAGTGAAAATATATCTAGGAATTTCTCTGAAGCTGTTGCGGACAGTGTGGGGTCAGTTCAGTTTCAGATAGTTCCTGGATCTGGCTTATACTTCTCAAGATCTATAGGCCCCTTCCAATGTAGTCAGTGCTAACTACAGGGTTTTAATCTATTGCACCTGTCACTTCCAAAGTGGTTTCCTCTATTTTAGCTTCTTCTGTTTGCTGGTCTCTTCAGTGTCTAATTTCCACCCTGACACAAGGGGGCGATGGTGGTCGCTTATTTAGGCTCACTTGTTCAGTCGTGCTGTGGGGAGGGAGGAACACTGCAAACAAATATCATTGGCGTATGTGGGGAGTGCTCACAGTGTTTCAAACGCACTGGGTTTGCCCCCGCTCATGGCGTGTGTGCTTTCAAGGTCTACACTTCTCAGGCTCTAGGTTGCTCTGACAGGAACTGTCTGAGGCGGGCCCTGGGTTGCGTGCACTTCCCAGGTCTAAGCAGCTCAGGTTCAGATTCTCGGGTACTTCACAAAGGTGCATACCCTGTTGGGCCTGTGTTTTGTGCCCTTCCAAGGTTCGAGCAGCTCAGGTGACCAGGTGCTTGGTGAGCGCAGTCACCGGCAGGTGGGGGGTGCGTCTTATCGCCTCCTCCGTCCCAGCTGCTCGGTTTTCTGGGTGTACAATAGGTGCGCCTTCTCAGGTGTGCCGTGTGAGTCTTCTGGGGAGCTGATCTCTGGCTGCGACCCTCCTGGCGGATGTCAACTATACAGAATCCCAAGAAGTCTTGGTTAGCAACGAAGCCTGCTTGCAGTTTGGTAGAGGGTGCCTCTCTGGGGCCGCGATTGCCACTTTCTGGCTCTGGCTGCCCCGTGCCTGTTTGTCTCCAGCGGGGAATGGGCCGGTCCGCAGCCTGCTAGCTCTCCTCTGGTATTTGCTCAGTCCTTTGTTCTGTGAGTGGGCCTGGTAGTGTCTTAGGTTAGGGCTTTTTGCAGGATAGTTCTCTCTCTCTCTCTCTTTTTTTTCCTTCTCTCTCTCTGGCTATCCCACAGTCTGGGTTGCTATCTCATGTTAGTTTCCTCAGATTGCCCTCAGGGCATTTGGGCCTGGTCATTATTGTAACCAATGCATCCTGTGCCTCCCTGTTCAGCCCCCGCTTGCTGGTGGTGGCTGTGAGTGCTGGGAGTTGCTGTTAGGCACGTAATCTGTGGGTTTTATTTATTTATTTATTTATTTATTTTTCCTCGCAGTTTGTTGCCTTCTGAGATTCCAAGACTCCCCACAGACCCGCTGGTGAGAATGTTTCCTGGTGTTTGGAAACTTCTCTTTTAAGACTCCCTTCCCGGGACTGATCTCTGTCCCTACCTCTTTTGTCTGTCTTTTTATCTTTTATATTTTGTCCTACTTCCTTTTGAAGACAATGGGCTGCCTTTCTGGGTGCCTGATGTCCTCCAGCAGCATTCAAAAGTTGTTTTGTGGAATTTGCTCAGCGTTCAACTGATCTTTCGGTGAATTTGTGGGGGAGAAAGTGGTCTCCCCATCCTATTCCTCTGTTATTTTAGGACCGCCTCCTTCTCCTGGCAGCCTTGATTCCAGTTTTTGATCCATCTAGCCCATTTCACATAATGGACTCTGCATATAAGTTAAATAAACAAGTGACAATATACAGCACTGATGTTTTCCTTCCCCAGTTTTGAATTAGTCAGTTGTTTCATGTCCGGTTGTAACTGTTGCTTCTTGACCTGCATACAAGTTTCTCAGGAGGCAGGTAAAGTGGTCTGGTATTCCATTCTATTTAAGAATGTCCCACAGTTTTTTGGGATCCACACAGTCAAAGGCTTTAGTTGAGTCAATGAAGCAAAAGCAAGTGCTTTTCTGGAATTCTCTTGCTTTTTCTATGATCCAACAGATGTTGGCAATTTGATCTCTGGTTCCTCTGCCTTTTCTAAATCCAGCTTGTATATGTGGAAGTTCTCAGTTCACGTACTGCTGAAGCCTACCTAAAGGATTTTGAGCATTAGCTTGCCAGCATGTGAAATGAGTGCAATTGTGTGGTAGATTGAACATTCTTTGAATTACCCTTCTTTGGGATTGAAGTGAAAACTGACCTTTTCTATTCCTGTGGCCATTGCTGAGTTCTCCAAATTTGCTGGCATATTGAGTGCAGCACTTTGACAGCATCATCTTTCAGGATTTGTAATAGCTCACCTGGAATTCCATCACCTCCACTAGCTTTGTTCGTAGTAATGCTTCCTAAGGCTCACTTGACTTCACACTCCAATATATCTGGTTCTAGGTGAGTGACCACACCATCATGTTTATCCATGTTCTTAAGACCTTTTTTGTACCATTCTTCTGTGTATTGTTGCCACCTCTCCTTAATCTCATCTGCTTCTGTTAGGTCCTTACCGTTTTTGTTCTTTATTGTGCCCATCTTTGCATGAAATACTCCCTTGGTATCTCTAGTTTTCTTGAAGAGATCTCTAGTCTTTCCCATTCTATTGTTTTCCTCTATTTCTTTGCACTGTTCACTTAAGAAGGACTTCTTACTCTCCTTGCTATTCTTTGGAACTCTGCATTCAGATGGGTATATCTTTTCCTTTCTCCTTTGCCTTCTGCTTCTCTTCTCAGCTATTTGTAAGCCTCCTCAGACAACCATTTTGCCTTCTTGCATTTCTATTTCTTTGGGATGGTTTTGGTCACCACCTCCTGTACAATGTTATGAACCTGTCTCCATAGTCCTTCAGTCACTCTGTCAGATCTAATCCCTTGAATCTATTTGTCACTTCTACTGTATATTCATAAGGGATTTGATTTAGGTCATACCTGAATGGCCTAGTGGTTTTCCCTACTTTATTCAATTTAAGTCTGATATTTACAGTAAGGAGCTGATGATCTGAGCCACAGTCAACTCCAGGTCTTATTTTTTCTGACTTTATAGAGCTTCTCCATCTTCAGCTGCAAAGAATATAATCAATATGATTTCAGTATTGACCATCTGGTGATGTCCATGAATAGAGTCATCTCTTGTATTGTTGGAAGAAGGTGTTTGCTAAGAATAGCGTGTTCTCTTGGCAAAACTCTGTTAGCCTTTGCCCTCCCTCATTTTGTAATCCATGGCCAAACTTGCCTGTTACTCCAAGTATCTCTTGACTTCCTACTTTTGCATTTCAGTCCACTATGATGAAAAGGACATTGGTTTAGTAGGGCTGCTATAAGAAAATACCACCAACTTAATGGCTTAAACAGCAAACACAGCATATATATATATATGTATATATATATATATATATATATATACACACACACACACACACACACACATACATATATACATACATGCACATACCACTGTCTGGAAGTTAGAAATCCGAAATGAGGGTATTGGCAAGGTTGATTCTTTCCGAGGGCTGTGAAAGAAAATCTGTCCCATACCTCTTTCACTCTTTTGGTTGTCTTCTCCCTATGTGTCTTCTTATGGTCTTTCCTCCATTTATTTTTCTTTTCCTCAATTTCCCCTTTTTATAAGGACATCAGTCATATTGGGTTAGGGTCCACTGTAATGACTTTAACTTAACTAATTACAATTACTTTTACAATTAGTAATTACAATTACTAATTACTTAACTAATTACAACTGCAATGACTATTTACAAATAAGTTCACATCCTTAGGTACTAGGGCTTACAGTTCCAACACATGAATTTGGGATGGTGGTGGGGGACACAGTTTAACCTATAGCAGCATCTCTGAATAAAGCTTTATAGTTTTTCTACATAGGTTTTTACATTCTTTAATTTATTCTGTGGTATTTGTGTCAGTTACCGATTTATTACCTCTCGGCTTGGAATATATCCTTCAATACATGGTCTGAAAATGTACTTCTATTAAGCATTTCTGCTTTTAACTACGCATGATGTTAAACTTTCTCAGTAGATGGCAGTAGAGGGACATTGAAAGAGAGGCTTTGCTTCAATTTCCAGCTGTGGCAGGGTGAGTTCATGGTGTAGGTGTGAGTCAGCTTAGTAGGCAGCTGCCTCAGCCACAGGCCTAGAACTCAGGGTCCCTCAATAACCTTGCAGCCCCTGTATGGCAGTAATCTGTCCACAGAACCTCTCAACACAGAAACCGGAACCCCTAAGATTCTCTACCCCAGAATAATTATTACTAGCATGTTTACTCAAAGTCCTCCCTCCTGTGCCTGTTTCCCTGAAGGCTACTCACCCACACCAGTCCTCTGATTTTTCTGCAGAACCTATCATACGCCTGTCTGTGGCCTGGAGGGTCCCATCCTCTCTACTCACCCACTGTACATCCAAGTCACCAGTTTACTGATTACCTTCTCCTTGCCTATGCTCCAGAGGGTTGCATTGCCTTTTACTTGTCCAGAGACTGTAGACCAGAACCAGCCTGGCTAAATCAACCAATTTCTCTTCTGTGTAGTGTACTGAACTCTCAGCCCTAGGGTGTCATACAGAGTTTCTTTATATCTTATAGTTATTCTTTTGTCATAGCTAATAAGAATTTGTATCAAATTTACACTCTTTCCTGCCATGTGTGATGCCTTTCCTGATTAGATCCATACTGAATAGTAATGGTGAAAGTGGGCACCCTTGTCTTGTTCCTGACTTTAGAGGAAATGCTTTCAATTTTTCACCATTGAGGATAATGTTTGCTGTGGGTTTGTCATATATAGCTTTTATTATGTTGAGGTATGTTCCTTCTATTCCTGATTTCTGGAGAGTTTTTATCATAAATGGATGTTGAATTTTGTCAAAGGCTTTCTCTGCATCTATTGAGATAATCATATGGTTTTTATTTTTCAATTTGTTAATGTGGTGTATTACATTGATTGATTTGCGGATATTGAAGAATCCTTGCATCCCTGGGATAAAGCCCACTTGGTCATGGTGTATGATCTTTTTAATGTGTTGTTGGATTCTGATTGCTAGAATTTTGTTAAGGATTTTTGCATCTATGTTCATCAGTGATATTGGCCTGTAGTTTTCTTTTTTTGTGGGATCTTTGTCAGGTTTTGGTATTAGGGTGATGGTGGCCTCATAGAATGAGTTTGGAAGTTTACCTTCCTCTGCAATTTTCTGGAAGAGTTTGAGCAGGATAGGTGTTAGCTCTTCTCTAAATTTTTGGTAGAATTCAGCTGTGAAGCCATCTGGGAATGGCTGCGATCCAAAAGTCTACAAGCAATAAATGCTGGAGAGGGTGTGGAGAAAAGGGAACCCTCTTACACTGTTGGTGGGAATGCAAACTAGTACAGCCACTATGGAGAACAGTGTGGAGATTCCTTAAAAAACTGGAAATAGAACTGCCTTATGATCCAGAAATCCCACTGCTGGGCATACACACTGAGGAAACCAGAAGGGAAAGAGACACGTGTACCCCAATGTTCATCGCAGCACTGTTTATAATAGCCAGGACATGGAAGCAACCTAGATGCCCATCAGCAGATGAATGGATAAGAAAGCTGTGGTACATATACACAGTGGAGTATTACTCAGCCATTAAAAAGAATACATTTGAATCAGTTCTAATGAGGTGGATGAAACTGGAGCCTATTATACAGAGTGAAGTAAGCCAGAAAGAAAAACACCAATACAGTATACTAACGCATATATATGGAATTTAGAAAGACGGTAGCAATAACCCTGTGTATGAGACAGCAAAAGAGACACTGATGTATAGATCAGTCTTATGGACTCTGTGGGAGAGGGAGAGGGTGGGGAGATTTGGGAGAATGGCATTGAAACATGTATAATATCATGTATGAAATGAGTCGCCAGTCCAGGTTCGATGCACGATACTGGATGCTTGGGGCTGGTGCACTGGGACGACCCAGAGGGAGGGTACGGGGAGGGAGGAGGGAGGAGGGTTCAGGATGGGGAGCACGGGTATACCTGTGGTGGATTCATTTTGATGTTTGGCAAAACTAATACAATATTATAAAGTTTAAAAATAAAATAAAATTTAAAAAAAAAAAAAAAAAAGATCCGTACTGATACAGTACTTCATGCTTCTGATGAAATTAATGTTCCTACATTTTAATTTTATTCATTTTCTATCACTCATTCACAGATATATAGGGCTGTAAATTATATATAGTGTGTGTGTGTATGTGTATGTATATATGTGTGTATATATATATATATATATATATATATATATTCCAGGATCCACAGTTTAGTCTATAGATTATTTTGAGTTTTCTAGTTCATAATCATGTCACCTTTCAATAATGACAGATTTATCTCTTCATTCATAATGCTTATACTTTTTATTATTTTTGCCTTACTGAGAGAATTAAGGTCTCCAATAGCATTGTTAAGTGGAACTACTTCTTTATTTCACTCTTTTAGTAAGATGTTTATTGTAGGGATTTAAAGGTAAATTTTATTTGGTTAAGAAAGTTTCTTTATATTCTTAAATGTCTGAAAAAATACTATGAATGCAGCTTGACATTTGTCAGACACCTTCTACTGCATGTATATGATTTCCATGCTCTATTCTGTTAATATGGTGGATTACAATAATTTATTTCAACCTTGATCTTGATGTATCACTTTGTTTATACTGCTGAATTTATTTGATAATATTTTCTTAATAATTTTTCATCTATTTTCATGAATGTGATTCCTCACTTATTCTTCTTTATTTATACCTTTGTAATTATTTATTGTAATAATTATATATTGTAATATTTACTATGAAAATCATTACCACATAATATGAATTAGGAAATGTTCCTTCTCACCTATGTTCCTTGGAAGGTTTTATTGAAGACTGGGGTTATTTTTTCCTTTAATATTTGGTAGGCCTAGAGTATTTTATTTTTGCTTTATTATGAAGAGTTTTTTTAATACTCATTCATTTATTTTAATGGTTATAGTCTATTCATGATTTCTGTATCTTCTTGAATCAAGCTTGTTAAGCTATATTTTTCAAATATATATTAATTGATTTAAATATTCACGGAGGTTGTCATAACATTTTGTATATTTTCTCATTATTTTTAAGTTATTGTTTTGATATCATATAGAAAAATGAGAATGAAATATAGATACGCATATAAAAATGAATACTTGTGGATTATCACTAAGGTCAAGAAATAAAACATTGCCAACCTTCTTGAAGTCCCCATGTGTCTTTTTCTTGCTGCAGTATCACCCTCACTCCTTGAAGTAGCCACTATTCTTTTTTAGTAATTTCTTCATTGCTTTGTAATTTTTCCTACATATGCATATCTCTGAATCAGTACAGTTTCACTTTCCATGTTTCTTGCTGCTGCTGCTGCTAAGTCGCTTCAGTCGTGTCCGACTCTATGAGACCCCATAGATGGCAGCCCACCAGGCTCCCCCGTCCCTGGGATTCTCCAGGCAAGAATACTGGAGTGGGTTGCCATTTCCTTCTCCAAGTTACTTAGATCTATATAAAACAATCAGAAGGTATGTGTAATTTGTGTTTGGCTCTACTTACCCAGCATTATATTTGTGAAAGCCATTCATGTTATTGTTGCATAATATTCCATTATATTAACACACCAAAGTGTATTTGTGTAACCCACTGCTAATGGACATTTGGGATTTTCCAATTTTTAGCTATCATGAAAAATGCTGCTATTAATATTTATGTCTATGTATCCATCTGCACAGATGCATACTTTTCTGTTAGGTACATATATAGAAAAGAAATTAGTGAGTCATAGAAGAGTGACAGTGAGTCATAACCTCAACTCTGCTAGAAAATGTTTTTCAAAGTGGTTGTATTCTTTTACACTCCACAATACATAAAAGTTCTTGGTTCTCTACACTGATGACAATACTTAGTATTGTGAGATATTTTCATTTTAAGCAGATAGATTTTTTAAATTGTGTTTTATATTTGCTTTTTCCAGTGGGGTCTGGATCAATATGGAGGAGTGGGAAGGGCTTGAGCTCACCTCCTCCCACAGGCACAACAGTATTATAACTACTTACAGAGCAACTATCTCTGAGAATAACCTGAAGACTAGCAGAGAAGATTCTTCACAATTAAAAATACAAAGAAGTAACCACAACAAAATGGGTAGGATGGGCACAGATGTGTTCTAGTCAGGAACCATACCCCCAGTGCAGCAACCCACAGGCAGGAGGAAAATCACAACCATGCAGGTCCTCCCCAAAGCAAGGAATCTGATCCCCACTTCTTGCTCCCAAACCCAGGGGACCCACACCAGGAAGATGAGCCCTCAAAATGTCTGACACTGAAAACCAGCAGGACATGTTCATGAGGGTCTTTGGGTTATAGGAAGCTAAGACTCCACTCCTAAATGGAGTGCACAAAAACTCACTCACTCTGAGTCACAGTGCAGAGATAGCAGTTTGAAAGGTGCCAAGATCAGATCTACTTGCTGATCTTGGAGAGCCTCTAAAAAGAGACAGGGGGCAGTTGGGATTCCCCTTGGGGACATAAATGCTGGCAGCAGCCATTTTTGTGATCTCCTTCTCTGTGCTGACACTGGTGCTGGTGAATTTTGGAATCCTCCTTCTAGCCTGTTAGTCCTGGGGGCATGCCATACACACCAGCATGTCTACAGCAGCTGCACACCATTGAGCCACACAGTCAGCTATGCCCACAGGAGTTGCATGCTGCTGGGCCATGAAGCCAGCTGCACTGACGTCTGCCACACCAAATAGTGCACTCACAGCAGTTTCACAGTATAGGGTATCACAGCCAGCCACCCAGAGGCCTGCCCAGCACACCACCATGCCAGCAGTAGTAGCATGACACTGGCTTCACAGCCAGCCATGCTGGGGGCCTGCTCTACATACCAGTGTGCCTGGAGCAGTTGCCAAGATTCACAGCCAGTTGCATTGGGGGTCTATCCTGACCACCAGAAAGCTTGCAGCAGTTGCATGCTGGTGGATCTCATGGACAGTGATGCTGGAAACCCGCCTTGCCCACCAGTGTGCACATAGCAAACAGCCTTGCCACAACAGAAAAGCACACACAACCCATGTAGGGAACAATCTTGAAGTGTTTGGCTCTGGTGGCCAGAGAGGAGCATGTTGCTGGGCCCCATAGGATATCTCCTACAAAAGGTCACTTATCCAAGAAGGAGATTAATGAAACTACCTAACAAAGAAATAAACACAGAAAATTAGGCAAAATGATACAAAATATCAGAAAAAGAACTAAATGAAATGGAGATAAGCAATATACCCAATATAGAGTTCTAGGGTATGATCATAAAGATGCTCACCAAACTTGGGAGAAGAATGGATGGGCATAGTGAGAACTTTAGCAAAGAGGTGGAATATACAAAAAAAAAATAAATAAACTAATCAGAGTTGAAGAATACAATAACTGAAATTTAAACTTCACTAGAAGAAATCAACAGTAGATTAGATGATATAGAGATCAATGATCTGGAAGACAAAGAGTATTGAAATTACACAAGCTGGAAAGAAAAAAATAAGAAAAAATGAACATAGTTTGAGGGACTTCTGGGACAACAATAAGTATACTAATATTTGCATTGTAGGGGTCCCAGAAGGAAAAGAGAGAGAAAAGGGCAGAAAACTTAGCTGAAGAATTGATAGCTGGAAATTTCACTAAGCTGCAGAAGGAAACAGATACCTAGGTCCAGGAAGCACAGAAAGTCCTAAACAAGATGAACCCAAAGAGGTCCATAACAAGAAAAATTATAATTAAATTATATAATTAATTTATAATTAAAATTTCAAAAAATTAAAAATGAAGAGAGACTTAAAAGCAGCAAGTGAAAAACAACTAGTTACATATAAGGGAACTCTGAGATCATCAGCTGACTTTTCAGTAAAAACTCTACAGGTCAGAAGGGCATGGCATGATATATTTAAAGTGTTAAAAGAAAAAATCCTACAACCAAGATTATTCCATTTGGCAAGGTTGTCAATCAGAACTGAAGGCAACAAAGAGATTTACAGACAAGCAAAAGCTAAAGGAGTTTATCAACACTAAACCTGTCTTACAAGAAATGTTAAAGGAGCTTGTTTAAGAGGAAGAGAAAAGGCCATAACAAGAAATATGAAAATTATGAAAGGAAAAATCTCATTGGTAAATGCAAATGTATAATAAAGGTAGTAGATCAATCACTTGATTAAAAGATGAAAGTTAGTAGGAACATTAAAAGACAAAAAGTAGTAAAAAATCATCTATGTCTACAATAAGTAGTTAAGGAATAAAAGATTATAAAATATGACATAAAAACATAAAACATGGGGGAATTAAAAATGTAGAACTTTTAGAATGCATTGGACTTAAGAGATCATCAACTTAAAATGCTCAACTACATACGCAGGTTGTTATATATGAGTTTCATATTAACCACACAAAAGTAAAGAAAAAGAAATCCAAATGTAACACTAAAAATAGTCATCAAATTACAAGAAAGGAGAGCAAGACACAGAGAACTGCAAAACAACCAGAAAACAATTAACAAAATGGCAGTAAGTATATACTTATCAATAATTTTTTTAAATTTTATTTTATTTTTAAACTTTACATAATTGTATTAGTTTTGCCAAATATCAAAATGAATACGTCACAGGTATACATGTGTTCCCCATCCTGAACCCTCCTCCCTCCTCCCTCCCCATACCATCTCTCTGGGTGTCCCAGTGCACTACCCCGAAGCATCCAGTATCGTGCATCGAACCTGGACTGACAACTCGTTTCTTACATGATATTTTACATGTTTCAATGTCATTCTCCCAAATCTTCCCACCCTCTCCCTCTCCCACAGAGTCCATAAGACTCTTCTATACATCAGTGTCTCTTTTGCTGTCTCGTACACCGGGTTATTGTTACCATCTTTCTAAATTCCATATATATGCGTTAGTATACTGTATTGATGTTTTTCCTTCTGGCTTATTTCACTCTGTATAATAGGCTCCAGTTTCATCCACCTCATTAGAACTGATTCAAATGTATTCTTTTTAATGGCTGAGTAATACTCCATTGTGTATATGTACCACAGTTTTCTTATCCATTCATCTGCTGATGGGCATCTAGGTTGCTTCCATGTCCTGGCTATTATAAACAGTGCTGCGATGAACATTGGGATACACGTGTCTCTTTCCCTTCTGGTTTCCTCAGTGTGTATGCCCAGCAGTGGGATTTCTGGATCATAAGGCAGTTCTATTTCCAGTTTTTTAAGGAATCTCCACACTGTTCTCCGTGGTGGCTCTACTAGTTTGCATTCCCACCAACAGTGTAAGAGGGTTCCCTTTTCTCCACACCCTCTCCAGCATTTATTATTTGTAGACTTTTGGATCGCAGCCATTCTGACTGGTGTGAGATGGTACCTCATAGTGGTTTTGATTTGCATTTCTCTGATAATGAGTGATGTTGAGCATATTTTCATGTGTTTGTTAGCCCTCTGTATGTCTTCTTTGGAGAGATGTCTATTTAGTTCTTTGGCCCATTTTTTGATTGGGTCATTTATTTTTCTGGGGTTGAGCTGAAGGAGTTGCTTATATATTTTTGAGATTAGTTGTTTGTCAGTTGCTTCATTTGCTATTATTTTCTCCCATTCTGAAGGCTGTCTTTTCACCTTGCTAATAGTTTCCTTTGTTGTGCAGAAGCTTTTAAGGTTAATTAGGTCCCATTTGTTTATTTTTGCTTTTATTTCCAATATTCTGGGAGGTGGGTCATAGAGGATCCTGCTGTGATTTATGTCAGAGAGTGTTTTGCCTATGTTCTCCTCTAGGAGTTTTATAGTTTCTGGTCTTACGTTTAGATCTTTAATCCATTTTGAGTTTATTTTTGTGTATGGTGTTAGAAAGTGTTCTAGTTTCATTCTTTTACAAGTGGTTGACCAGATTTCCGAGCACCACTTGTTAAAGAGATTGTCTTTAATCCATTGTATATTCTTGCCTCCTTTGTCAAAGATAAGGTATCCATGGGTGCATGGATTTATCTCTGGGCTTTCTATTTTGTTCCATTGATCTATATTTCTGTCTTTGTGCCAGTACCATACTGTCTTGATAACTGTGGTTTTGTAGTAGAGCCTGAAGTCAGGTAGGTTGATTCCTCCAGTTCCATTCTTCTTTCTCAAGATCGCTTTGGCTATTCGAGGTTTTTTGTATTTCCATACAAATTGTGAAATTATTTGTTCTAGCTCTGTGAAGAATACTGTTGGTAGCTTGATAGGGATTGCATTGAATCTATAAATTGCTATCAATAATTTTTAAAAGTAAATGGATTAAATGTGCCAATCAAGGTACATAAGGTAGCTGAGGGATTAAAAAAATAAGACCTATTTATATGCTAGCTACAAGAGACTCACCTCAGATCTAAAGATACACACATGGACTGAAAATGGAGAGATGGAAAAAGATACTCCATGTAATGGAGTAGCAATTCTTAAAATACACTTTTAAATTATTATAACAAGATAGTAAGAATGATAAAGAGGTCAATTGAACAAGAGGATATAACATTTATAAATATCTATGCTCCCAGTATAGAAGCATATAAACACATAAAGCAAATATTAACACAGAGGAAGAAATAAACAGTAACAAACACAATAATAGTAAGACATTTTAACACTCCACTTGCATCAATGGTTAGATCATCCAGACAGAAAATCAGTAAGGAAGCATTGGTTTTAAATGCTACTTTAGACTTATATCAATAGTTAGACCATCCAGACAGAAAATCAGTGAGGAAACATTGGTCTTAAATGATAATTTAGACCAGATTCACTTAATAGATATATACAGAACATTCCATCCAACAGCATTGGAATACACATTCTTTTTAAATGTACATGAAACAGTCTCCAAAATACATCATATGCTAGGTTACAAGAAAGTCTCAATAAGTTTAAAAAGATTGAAATCATATCAAGTATTCTTTCCAACCACAATTGTATGCAACTAGAAATCAATTACAATAATAAAACTGGAAAAAACACAACATATGGAAGCTAAACAACATGGTGCCAAACAACCAATTGGTCAACAAAGAAATCAAAAAGGAAATCAAAAAATACCTTGACCGTGGCGGATTCATGTTGATATATGGCAAAACCAATACAATACTGTAAAGTAAAAATAAATAAATAAATGAATAAAATAAACCCTAAAAAATAAAAATTAAAAATAAAATACCTTGAGACAAATTAATGGAAAAAAGTTACCAAAATCTATAGGACACTGCAGGAGCAGTTGTAATAGGGAAATTTATAATGATACAAGCTCATCTCAGTAAAGAAGAAAAACCACAAATAAATAATCTAACATTATACCATTATATACCATTATACCATTATAATGTTATAATAATATAACATTACAAAGGAACTAGAAAATGAAGAAAAAGTAAAGGCCAATGTGACTAGAAGGAAGGAAATAATAAAGATCAGTGTGAAAATAAATGAAATAGAGACTTTAAAATACCAATAGAAAAGATCACTGAAACTAAAAGTTGGTTCTCTGAAAACATAAACATAACTGATAGCTGTTAAGCCAGACACATCAAGAAAAAAAGAGAGTCAAAATAACTAAAATTGGAAACAAAAAAGAAGTTACAATCAACAAAACAGAAAGGTAAAAGGATCACAAGAGATTAAACAATTATATGAAAACACATTGGACAACCTAGAAGAAATGTATAATTTTATAGAAAATGTACAAACTTATACGACTGAGTCAGGAAGAAATAGAAAATCTGAATAGACTTTATCAGTAGTGGGACTGAATAAATAATAATAATAATAAACAACTCACAACAAACACCCAGGAACAGACAGCTTCACAGGTGAATTCTGCACAACATTTAAAGAAGAGTTAATACCTATCCTCCTGAAGCTATTCTAAAAAATTAGAGAGGAAAGCGGAGAAGGCAATGGCAACCCACTCCAGTACTCTTGCCTGGAAAATCCCATGGAAAGGGGAGCCTGGTAGGCTGCAGTCCATGGGGTCGTGAAGAGTCGGACACGACTGAACGACTTCACTTTCACTTTTCACTTTAATGCAGTGGACAAGGAAATGGCAACCCACTCCAGTGTTCTTGCCTGGAGAATCCCAGGGACAGGGAGTCTGGTGGGCTGCCATCTATGGGGTCGCACAGAGTCGGACACGACTGAAGCGACTTAGCAGCATCAGCAGCAGCAGAGAGGAAAGATCACTCCCTACTTTTTTTATGAGACAAACATTACCCTGATACCAAAACTAGAAAAAGACACTACTACTAAAAAATTTTCAGACTAATATCCCTGATAAATATATATGCAAATCTTCAACAAAACACTAGCAAGCCAAATACAAAAATAAATTAAAATGATCATACACCATGATCAAATGGGATTCATCCCAGGGATGCAGGAGTAGTTCAGTCAATGTGATTCCCAAATCAGTCAACATGATTTTCCATGTTAACAAGACATATATAAAAAAGAAAAAAAATCTCATTATCATCTCAGTCAGTGCATAAAAAGCATTGGAAAAAATCCAACATCCATTTTTTATAAAAACTCTCAACAAAGTGGATGTGGAGGGAACATACCTCAACATAAAAAGGGCATATATGACAAATCCACACCTAACATATTCAACTGAGAAAAGCTGAAATAGCAGCAATAATACAAGGATGCTCACTTTTATCACTTTTATCCAAAATAGTATTGGAAACCCTAGCCACAATAATCAAACAAGGTGAAGATAGATAAGGAATCCAAACTAGAAGCAGTAGCAGACTTTATTTTCTTGGGCTCCAAAATCACTGTGGACAATGACTGCAGGCATAAAATTTTTAAATGTTTGGTCCTTGGAAGGAAAGCTATGGCAAACTTAGACAGCATATTAAAAAGCAGAGACATCTCTTTGCCAACAAAGTTCCGTATAGTCAAAGCTATGGTTTTTCCAGTTATGTACAGCTGTGAGAGTTGGGCCATAAAGAAGTCTGAGCGGCCAAGAATTGATGCTCTCAAATTGTGGTGCTGGAGAAGACTCTTGAGAGTCCCTTGGACTGCAAGGAGATCAAACCAGAAGATAGACACACACACACACACACACACACACACACACACACGTATGTATACACTGAAGAATATTATTCAGCCATAGAAAAGAATGAAATCTTGCCATTTGTGGCAAAATCAAGGGACTTGCAGGGTATATTGCTAAGTGAAATAAGTCAGAAGAAAACAAATACCACGTGATTTCTCTAATATGTGGAATCTAAAAAAAAAAAACAAATGAACAAACAAAACAAAACAGACTCATAGATACAGAGACCAAATTGATGTTTGCAAGGGGGAGGGGAGAACAGATAATTGAAGGGGATTAACAGGTGCAAGGAGAAGGCAATGGCACCCCACTCCAGTACTCATGCCTGAAAAATCCCATGGACGGAGAAGCCTGGTAGGCTGCAGTCCATGGGGTTGCTAAGAGTCGGGCATGACAAAGCGACTTCACTTTCACTTTTCACTTTCATGCATTGGAGAAGGAAATGGCAACCCACTCCAGTGTTCTTGCCTGGAGAATCCCAGGGACAGGGGAGCCTGGTGGGCTGCCGTCTATGGGGTCACACAGTCAGACATGACTGAAGCAACTTAGCAGCAGCAGCAACAGGTGCAAACTTCCAGCTATGAGTCACAGTGATATATATAATATACACATAGGAATATTGTTAATAATATTGTAACAAATTTATATGGTGGCATATGATAATTGGATTTATTATAGTGATCGTTTTATAATGTATAAAAATATTGAATCAATATATCATACATATAATATAAAATTGTCAATTAAAACTAATTTTTTAAAGATTAAAAAACACCTTCCTCTTTCTTGATAAGTTTGGTCACCAGGATGTTGAGTTTGGTGTAGATGTGAACCTCATAATCTGACCCTCTCAGATTGACCTGTCATTTACTGTCTGGGCTTGCCATATGAGGACTGTAATTTCCTTGTCTGGCACTGTCTCCACACACCAGGAGATGGCATGGAGCAGAAGCTTGGGGTGGGGTAGGGCGGATAGATCAAACATGTAAGGGGGGGCAATAATATCCTAAATAAAGGAGTTCTGAGAGAATATCCCTCCTCTCACACATCTTTTTGGAAAGTTATATGACTCAACGACATGGAAAGATTATTTCAGGAGATTATTGGTTATCCAAAATTTTAATAGTGATGTGATTGTCACCAGAAAATATTATTTGCCTTTTGCTCCCCAGGAATGACCAAAGAGCAAAAACCCAATTAAACAAAACAAGATACTGTTATCTGAAGTCAACAACAATCTCCCAAATGGAGGTCTCCTAACCTAACCTATGGAGGTTTTACTTGGAAAAGCTTTTATTCTTGAAATTTTATATAAATTACATCTGTTCCTTTGGTTATGCATTCATTCAACATTTATTTAGCTCCTGCTATGTATCAGGCAATATTCTAAGTATATATGCTAAGAAAATTGACTAAAAAGTATTCTTGTCTGTTTTAACTCAGTCCCTTTTAACTCAAATATTTTAGGACTCTAGTTAAAAAACCCCACATTGATCTCTTTTGTATACCATAGCCTCTCTTACTTTATTTGAGAAATCTATATTTTTATATATTTTGCTTAATCATGGACTACATGAATTCTTTTAGTAAAATTGAAAATATGTGTATATGTGTTTGTGTGGAGTTAGAATAAAATCTCAAGAGGTAGAAAGGACCTTAAAGGTCTTCTGTGCAATCCTACCAAATGAGTATTTTCTTTCAACAAGTCCTTTAGAGTAGGCATTTAACTTTTGCTTGAATATATCTGATGATGAGAAGCTCATTACCTTGCATTTTGTTGCAGAATACTCTTCTCTTTTAAATTATCCTTGCAATTTACAATTAGGATGAAACTACTGATGTGCTTGGTTTTGGTGTGGAAATGAGGAAAGTGAGTATAGCTTATGTGATCCAGAGATGAAAAGGGTACAAGAGAGCTTCAAGAAATGAAATGGGTACTTGGGAGGAAGACCTTGAAAGGCATAAAAATAACTGGACCCATGGGAAAGCTGCTAGAGCCCAGAGGAGGTTCCCTGCGTTTCAGGAGTCCAGTTGGCTGACAGGGATGCCAGTGTGGCTGCAGCAGACAGAGGGAGATGACATCAGAAAGGGAGACAGTCAGGACCATACAGCCCTGTTTAGATTTTATTCTTTAAGTTTAGTGGGAAGCATTGGGTGTTTTTAAGCAGGGAAACTATTATTTTTGCCTTTTTTACACATTCCCATGGCATTTATTTTATAACTGGAAGTTTGTACCTTTTGATCCTCCCCCTTGTCTTGCTTTTAAAACACCACAATTCTATTTGTGCAATTCTCTCAGCATACCCCCTGCTTTGTCACTTTACACCTCACTCCAGAAAACCTAAACTATTAATAATCCCCTGACTATACCAGATGGAGGAAGCATATCATGTTTCCCTACACTTATATGCATACCCACTTCTCTTTTCCTACAATTCCTTCCTCCCTGCTCTTGTCCATCTGGCAAATGATTTTCAAACAATTATCTCATTCTTCTGTCTTAGTTTCCTCAAATTTAAAGTAGGTATCATAATAATACCTAGCTCACAGGATTTGTATAAGCCTTAAATAAGGTAATCCACTTAAGTGCTATCCAGGCTGTGGCTAGAGAGACACATAAACTGTCCTACAGAAGCTGAGAGGAGGGAGGAGCTGATTGCTGGGTTGGTTTGGGAAGGCTTTTTAGAGAGGAAACATCTGAGCTGGGGCATGAAATACAGGAATAATTCTGTTCAAGATAGCTTAATCCAAAACTTAGACATTTGTTTCTTCATTTCCAAGGTGGGGAAAAAGCCCATATTAAAAATGGCTTTTCCTGGGTAATCATTCTATTAATTAAATTCCTGGCTTCTCTTTTGTGCATTAGACGAGTGGCCACCAGGAGGCAGCACAAAGTAATAAAATCATGTATTCCAGAGACACTGCATCCCTTTGCTTACAGTTCTCTCAAAAATTAGGATGTTCTCAAGTAACTTAATACAGAAACCAGGCTGAGCTCTCTAGAATATTCTCAAAATCCTGCTCACCAAGATTAGGCAAGGCGTAACTACACCCAGGTCTGTGGAAGCCTATGATGGAACTCAAGGCACTGACATCTACCCTGAAGGGCCTGGTCTAGGAGACCCCTCAGAGCCTACTGGGTACAAGTGGTAGCTTGCAGCAGTTGGACTTTATTTTCTTAGGCTCAAAAAGCACTGCAGATAGTGACTGCAGCCATGAAATTAAAGACACTTGGTTCCTAGAAGGAAAGCTATGACAAACCTAGATAGTATATTAAAAAGCAGAGACATCACTTTGCTGACAAAGGTCCATATAGTCAAAGCGATGGTTTTTCCAGTTGTCATGTACGGATGTAAGAGTTTGACCATAAAGAAGACTGAGCATGCAAGAATTGATGCTTTGGCACTGTGGTGCTGGAGAAGATTCTTGAGTGTCCCTTGGACTGCAAGATCAAACCAGTCAATCCTAAAGGAAATCAACCCTGAATATTCATTGGAAGGACTATTGCTGAAGCTGAAGTTCTAATACTTTGGCCACCTGATTCAAAGAGCCAACTCATTGGAAAATACCTGTTGCTGGGAAAGATTGAGGGCAGAAGGAGAAGATAGTAGCAGAGGATGAGATGGTGAGATAACATCACTGACTCAATGGCCATGAATCTGAGCAAACTCTGGGAGATAGTAAAGGACAGGGAAGCCTGGCATGCTGCAGTCCATGCAGTCCCAAAGAGTTGGTCACGACTTAGTGACTGCACAACAACAACAACAAAGGCATGAGGTCACAGACTGTAACTTCAGACAGGGACTCGTATATTAGAGTCCATTTCTTCTGTAGTAGATGCTTTAATGCACTGTCCAAATCCCTTTCAGGACTCAAGTATTTTTAATCTCCTAGATGCTAGAAGCAGTGCCTGAAGATAGCTTTTTGGGAATTGTCATTTGACTCTACACATGGACATCGCCAGATGGTCAACACCAAAATCAGATTGATTATATTCTTTGCAGCCAAAGATGAAGAAGCTCTATACAGTCAGCAAAAACAAGACTGGGAGCTGACTGTGGCTCAGATCATGAACTCCTTATTGCTAAATTCAGACTTAAATTGTAGAAAGTGGGGAAAACCAGTAGACCATTCAGGATTTGGAAATCAAATCCCTTATGACTATACACTGGAAGTGAGAAATAGATTTAAGGGACTAGATCTGATAGACTGTTGATGAACTATGGATGGAGGTTCATGACATTGTACAGGAGACAGGAATCAAGAACATCCCCAAGAAAAAGAAATGCAAAAAAGCAAAATGGCTGTCTGGAGAGGCCTCACAAATAGCTGTGAAAAGAAGAGAGGCAAAAAGCAAAGGAGAAAAGGAAAGATATAAGCATCTGAATGCAGAGTGCCAAAGAATAGCAAGGAGAGATAAGAAAGCCTTCCTCAGCAATCAATGCAAAGAAATAGAGGAAAACAATAGAATGGGAAAGACTAGAGATCTCTTTGAGAAAATTAGAGAGACCAAGGGCACATTTCATTCAAAGATGGGCTCAATAAAGGACAGAAATAGTATGAACCTAACAGAAGAAGATATTAAGAAGAGGTGCAAGAATACATGGAAGAACTGTACAAAAAAGATCTTCACAACCCAGATAATCACAATGGTGTGATCACTCACATCCACCTAGAGCTAGACATTCTGGAATGTGAAGTCAAGTGGGCCTTAGGAAGCATCACTACGAACAAAGCTAGTGGAGGTGATGGAATTCCAGTTGAGCTATTTCAAATCCTGAAAGATGATGCTGTGAAAGTGCTGCACTCAATATACCAGCAAATTTGGAAAATCCAGCAGTGGCCACAGGACTGGAAAAGGTCAGTTTTCATTCCAATCCCAAAGAAAGGCAATGCCAAAGAATGCTCAAACTACCCCACAATTGCATTCATCTCACACGCTAATAAAGTAATGCTCAAAATTCTCCAAGCCAGGCTTCAGCAATATGTGAACTGTGAACTTCCAGATCTTCAAGCTGGTTTTAGAAAAGGCAGAGGAACCAGAGATCAAATTGCCAACATCTGCTGGATCATTACAAAAGCAAGAGAGTTCTAGAAAAACATCTATTTCTGCTTTATTGACTATGCCAAAGCCTTTGACTGTGTGGATCATAATAAACTGTGGAAAATTCTGAAAGAGATGGGAGTACCAGACCACCTGACCTGCCTCTTGAGAAACCTGTATGCAGGTCAGGAAGCAACAGTTAAAACTGGACATGGAACAACAGACTGGTTCCAAATAGGAAAAGTAGTACGTCAAGGCTGTATATTGTCACCCTGCTTATTTTTTGTTTTTGTTTTTGTTTAAATATAAATTTACTTATTTTAATTGGAGGCTAATTACTTTACAATATTATATTGGTTTTGCTTATGCAGAGTACATCATGAGAAATGCTGGACTGGAGGAAGCACAAGCTGGAATCAAGATTGCCGGGAGAAATATCAATAACCTCAGATATCCAGATGACGCCACCCTTATGGCAGAAAGTGAAGAAGAACTAAAGAGCCTCTTGATGAAGGTGAAAGAAGAGAGTGAAAAAGTTGGCTTAAAACTCAACATTCAAGAAACTAAGATCATGGCATCTGGTCCCATCACTTCATGGCAAATAGATGGGGAGACAGTGGAAACAGTGGCAGACTTTATTTTTGGGGGCTCCAAAATCACACCAGATGGTGATTGTAGCCATGAAATTAAAAGACACTTGCTCTTTGGAAGGAAAGTTATGACCAACCTAGACAGCATATTAAAAAGCAGAGACATTACTTTGCCAACAAAGGTCCATCTAGTCAAGGCTATGGTTTTTCCAGTGGTCATGTATGGATGTGAGAGTTGGACTATAAAGAAAGCTGAGTGCCAAAGAATTGATGCTTTTGAACTGTGGTGTTGGAGAAGACTCTTGAGAGTCCCTTGCACTGCAAGGAGATCCAACCAGTCCATCCTAAAGGAGTTCAGTCCTGAGTGTTCATTGGCAGGACTGATGTTGAAGCTGAAACTTTGGCCACCTGATGCGAAGAACTGACTCATTGGAAAAGACCCTGATTCTGGGAAAGATTGAAGGCAGGAGGAGAAGGGGACAACAGAGAATGAGATGGTTGGATGGCATCACTGACTCAATGGACATGGATTTGGGTGGACTCCGGGAATTGGTAATGGACAGGGAGGCCTGGCGTGCTGTGGTTCATGGGGTCACAAAGAGTTGGGCGTGACTGAGTGACTGGACTGAACTGAACTGAAGAAAGCTGTCTTGCCCAAAGCTGCATTCCCAAAGATGCAAGTATTTATTGCTTTATATGGAGGTTAAAAAGAAAAACCCTGATGGCTGGCTCCATTTCAGGAGGGCTGTCCCAATTTCAGAATTCCTGTGGGATCACCTGGAGTCTTTGTTGAGGCTTTATCATAGTTTGGCATCTGTGTCTGCCTAATCCTGCTTCTTTCCTTCCCCCAACAGCAGTCAATTCTGAGAGCATCTCAATAAACTTTCTGCACACTTAGCTCTGAGTCAGTCAGGTTCCCTGGAGAACTCAGTCCCACCTTTGTTTTACATGTGGGGAGACTCAGGCAATTTTGAGTGTCGTATTTTGAGAGATCACTCTCAAAATATGGATCACTCTCAGTGGCCAAAGACCTCAAATCTAAGGAGAGCAGTCCTCAAAGACATGCTGAACATTGTGAACACGTCCTCAATAGCAAGGTTTGTCTGTCTTCTTCCCTATATCTCTAGTGCCTCCACATAGTAGGCATTCAATAAATGAATGTTTAATGATTGAATAAATGAACACCAGTTCTTACATTGCAGATAAGTAGGAGTCCCTCAGACCCTTTTAGTAGGAAGCTATTGAGACTAGGTTATACTTCTTGATGTCTCTAGCCAGGTGTTTTCTTCTTGAAATCCCATAGCTGTCCTCAAAGGAAACATTCTTCTCAATCCCCATCGAGAATGGCAAGAAGCTTTGGAGTGGCATGCCTAACTGTATGTCAGGCTTTGGCTGCATTGACTGCATGAGACTGTCAAACTGAGAATAGACACCTAAACCATCTTCATGCACCCTAGCTGGAAAATGTAAATATTAAGACAGAGAGTGCCTGTATTTTTGAGGCCCCAGGTCAAAATCAAGAGAAATTAGTTTTAATTATTAATATATTCTAGTCAGTACAGAGAGCATTCCTCTGACATTAACTGAGATTGACTTTACTAACCCACTCTTTACACTGCCTTTTAAAAAAAATTTCTGGTAAATCTAAGATAATGGCCTAGAAAAAACAAAGCACTGTAGCCCATAGAAGATTAAGAGCATTGTTTATAAAATCAGAGATGCTTTTGTTCAAATCTTGGTACTTTAGTGGCAGTGTGACCCTAGGTGAGTTACTTAATGTTTCTTTACTTCAGTTTCCTCATCTAAAAAATAGGGATAAAAATATTATTATCTCCTTGGAGGTTTTACTGTGAAAATTAATAATTGTTTTAAAATAAATAATTTTTGATTATTTCTTTATTTCTGACTGCACTGGGTCTTTCTGATGCACCAGGGCTCTCTCTAGTTGAGGTGAATGGGGGCCACTCTCTAGTTGCGGTGCATAGGCTTCTCACTGTGGTGGCTTCTCATTGGGAAGCTTGGGCTCTAGGTGTGCAGGCTCAGTAGTCATGGTGCACAGGTTTAGTTGTCCCCTTGGCATGTGAATCTTCCTAGGCCAGGGATTGAACCCATGTCTCCTGCATTGGCAGGCAGATTCTTAACCACTGGACCACCATGGAAGTCCTGTGAAAATTAAATGAATTAATATATATAACGTGTTCAGAACAGTTGCTCAGCACCTAGGAAGTGTTTTATAAGGCAGGTGGGATCCCATCTTTTCACATTGCTAAAGAGACTCTAGATACTGGAATACGTATTCTAAGGAGCCTGTGGAGTCCTGGATATCCTTTGCTTTAGGGTTGTCTGGCTCTGTGGCTATTGTTTGTTTAACTGTATAACTTATGAGAAGCTAAGGTTTCTGGTTGGAAGATGAAAAAGATGCCTAATTTTAGCCACCCTCGAGTAACTGGTAAGCTGTTTTTTTGTTTGTTTTTGTTTTTGTTTTTGTTTTTTTTTATAGCTCTTAAAGGTATAGCATGTTTGTACTTAAAAACAGTTACCTCCATTCTATAAATACCACTGGAGAGATTTCCAACCCTGGCCCTAGTCAATTTATTCATATCTCTTGGGGCAAAGGGGTAAGGGTAGATGTTGTGGAAATTCCACACAAATTGAATTCCCCCCTTAAGTACTCTGTATGTGAGATGTACAGGATCAAAAAAATAATAATAATAAAGTGACAGTGTAATTATGGGTCCCCTGCAAAGTGTACTCCCATGAAATCTTATTGGGATAGTTCAAGATCACTTGCCTGCTAGTTAAGGTGACATCTGCTTATATGTACTTCCCAAGTTTTTTATAATGATTATCTGATAATTCAGAAAAATGGGGTGTTCCATTGAGAGTCTCTCCTTGGAGAGGAATACTCATCCAATTCTTTCTTCTGTTATTTTGGGATGGGAATTATGGCTTATGGAGTTATGTGTTTTTTAAAATTCAGTGTTTCAAGGTCAAGGGTTTGGTGCTAGAGGGAGAAGGGCTTCCTACTGCTAAGGTCTGGCAATCAAAATTAAAAGGTAATTGACCATCCCTCCCTTGGCTAAGAACATGAAGGGTGCTTTCCTTTGGACATCCATACAAGGGATGGATTGTCTTATAAATAGACAAAGATTAGTTACAAAGATAAAGATGGTTGAAAGCAAATAAGATTATGGCAAAATAAAAGTTTATAAATGTGATTTATGAAACTACAGCATGCAAAAAGAGTTTGGCTCAGTTCAGTTGCTCAGTCATGTCCGACTCTTTGCGACCCCATGAACCAAAGCACACCAGGCCTCCCTGTCCATCACCAACTCCTGGAGTTTACCCAAACTCATGTCCATTGAGTCGGTGATGCCATCCAACCATCTCCTCCTCTGTCGTCCCCTTCTCCTCCTGCCTTCAATCTTTCCCAGAATCAGGGTCTTTTCCAATGAGTCAGTTCTTCGCATCAGGTGGCCAAAGTATTGGAGTTTCAGCTTCAACATCAGTCCTTCCAATGAACACTCAGGACTGATCTCCTTTAGGATGGACTGGTTGGATCTCCTTGCAGTTCAAGGGACTCTCAAGAGTCTTCTCCAACACCACAGTTCAAAAGCATCAATTCTTTGGCACTCAGCTTTCTTTATAGTCCAACTCTCACATCCATACATGACTACTAGAAAAACCATAGCCTTGACTAGACAGACCTTTGTTGGCAAAGTAATGTCTCTGCTTTTTAATGTGCTATCTAGGTTGGTCATAGCTCTTCTTCCAAGGAGCAAGTGTCTTTTAATTTCATGGCTGCAATCACCATCTGGAGTGATTTTGGAGCCCAGAAAAATAAAGTCTGCCACTGTTTCCACTGTTTCCCCATCTACTTGCTGTGAAGGATGGCACCAGAAGCCATGAGCTTAGTTGTTTTTAATGTTAAGTTTTAAGCCAACTTTTTCACTCTCCTCCTTCACTTTCATCAAGAGGCTCTTTAGTTCTTCACTTTCTGCCATAAGGGTGGTGTCATCTGCATATCTGAGGTTATTGATATTTCTCCCGGCAATCTTGATTCCAGCTTGTGCTTCATCCAGCCCAGTGCTTCTCATGATGTACTCTGCATATAAATTAAATAAGCAGGGTGACAATATACAGCCTTGATGTACTTCTTTCCCAATCTGGAACCAGTCTGTTGTTCCATGTCCACTTCTAACTGTTGCTTCCTGACCTGCATATAGGTTTCTCAAAAGGCAGGTCAGGTGGTCTGGTACTCCCATCTCTTTCAGAATTTTCCACAGTTTATTATGATCCACACAGTCAAAGGCTTTGGCATAGTCAATAAAGCAGAAATAGATGTTTTTCTGGAACTCTCTTGCTTTTGTGATGATCCAGCGGATGTTGGCAATTTGATCTCTGGTTCCTCTGCCTTTTCCAAAACCAGCTTGGAAGTTCACAGTTCACATATTGTTGAAGCCTAGGTTGGAAAATTTTGAGCATTACTTTACTAGTGCGTGAGATGAGTGCAACTGTGTGGTAGTTTGAGCATTCTTTGGCATTGCCTTTCTTTGGGATTGAAATGAAAACTGACCTTTTCCTGCAGAAGGATGGTAAGAGTAAGAAAACATTAGCTAAGGTGCATACTCCAAAGATAATGAGATAAATGTGAATAAATTTACATACCAGGGTAAAGTAAAAATGGATCAACTAAAAGAAAAACAGTGGTTATAAAGTGCAAAGCTTAATTTTTCCCTCTCCTGCCGTCATCTCTGTTTCTGTCTAGGCACTTTATCTGAAGAACCACCGGATGCCCTTGGACTCATAAGAGGGGCTCTGGAGAATTTTCATGCCTAAATAGAGACAACACTAGTGACCATCTACACCAAGGGCTCCTCACCCCAGGCAGCTGACATCTTTATTTCTGGATATAAAGTGCAAATACTTAAGTGCCAATGAGCTTGACTCCCCTGCAGGGTGCCAAATTTGAAATAGAGGATCATAGGAAAAGAGGAAAGCCTTACAGACTGCCTCCAGCTCTGCTGCATGCAGGAAGCAACAGGTGATAACCTGTTGGAGAAGAAAGAGAAAGCCAAGTTACTTTGTTAGACTATTCAACTTAAATTTTTGTAAGGTTTTGAAGGAGCCACATTTCAATACTGTATTAAGATTGAGTAGGAGGATATTTCATATGGAAAGACTGGAATGTCTACCTCAAACAGTGAATTTCCAAAGAGGTAAAATCTTTTTTCTCAAAAGGAAGAGAACAGTGTCAGGCAATAACAAGGGCGCTGCAGCATGAAACAGACTCTCCATTTTCAAGCAGAAAATCATGCTTGATCTGCCAACAGAAGGAAAAAAGAACAGGGAAGGAGTAACTGCCTACAATATTGGAGCTCCTGTTTGTTTGCCAGAAACTATGCTAGGCTTCTTATGTATGTTATCACCTACTAGATGACTTGGGTATTATTTTCATCTCCATTTTACAGAGGCTCAGAAAGGTTTAGTTACTTGCCTGTGGTTACACAACAAGTGATTCAACTAGAATTTGGAGTTAGGTTTGATTTCAACACGTATATATTTTTCCATTAGACCAAAGGAAAGCAGTACCATTATCTTTATTGAAAAGTGAATGTCCATTGTGGTTCTTCCTTAGGCTCTTGATAGGGCAGTAAAATGGCAGTATTTAGACTATTATAAGGCTTTGACCTTACACTGCCTGGCTTCAATCATTGTACTTGTTACGTGGCTACATTACCATGGGAAAGTCACCCTACCTTGTTGCACCTTAATTTCCTCATTTGTCAAATGCCTCCTAAGGCTGTTGTGATGATTAGGAGGTATAATATCTGCAAGCATATAATAATTCATACTTGTTATTATTGTTATCATCCTGCAAGGCCAATGAAATCAGAGAAACCAGGGTTACCTGGTTCTGCCATTGACAAGTTCTGTCATTCTGAATATATCTCTTAACCTTCTTGTTCTTCAGTTATTCATCTATAAAATGGAGAAAATAATAGTGTTTACTTTGTTAGGGAGTCTGAGGATCAAATGAGTTAATACTTTCAAAACTATTAGAATGGTGCCTGGCACATAGTAAGAATTCAATATTATGAGGATTGTTGTTGTTCAGTTGCTAAGTTGAACATATGATTCTGGGGGCTGTACTTAGGTCTTTAATCTATGGCACTGTGGCCAATAATAGCACCCTAGTTTGGGCGAAGTATTCGTATCTTGAAAAGATAAAATTAGAGGAGGGAACAATTATTTCTCTATTTAATATGAGAGTTTAAACTTAAGAGCAGTCTGAGAGCAGATCTAAAATATGTTTTGAAAGCCATCTTTGGAAAAGATAGGAATGGATCCAGTGCAAATAACAAGAACCATAAATATTGTTGTTCCAAATTTTTTGTGCTGACAACTTCTGTAGATTACAGATTTTTTTATGAAGAAGAGGCCCTTAGAACATACTTGGAAACCTCACCTCAGGTCTGTTCTATAGGAAAACAGTGATTAATCTATAGGAAAAAAAGGTACTTCCCCACTCCCATGCTACCATCCCACTCTAACACTTGCCATGTTGTCTGTCACAAGCAAATACAGGGATTTCATGAGACCTGGAAACTGTCATGATGTGACAGTAAGATTAGAGAATGAGCACTGGATGAACAAAGAAAAAGCACTGACATTACTGAGCAATTACTGTCTATCACATCTTTTACATCCATTTACTGTTCAGCACAATCCTATGAGATGGGTACTATTTTCCCACACATTTACTAATGAAGAAATTGAGGCATGTGGATGTGAAATAATTTGTCTAAGGTCAAAGGGTTAATGCAAGAATAGGGACTGACTTCAGGTTTGACTGACTTCAAAGTCATACATTTTCTATGGTAGCATTATGACATCATAATTCTACTCATAGGAGTGCCATCCTAATTCCAACTGAGTGGCTTAGAAACCATTAGACATATCTTTCTCTTGGGTCCTCGGGTTCTTCATCTATACAATGAAGAAGTTAGACATAGAGTTTGATTTCTAAGTGCTCTTTTTTTCCCCCATTTGATTATCACATCATCCTATAAAAGAAACTGAGCAAATATTGTCTCCATTGTATAAATGAAAACTGGAAGTTCAGAGATGTTTTATGTCCTGCATACAGTCATGTAACTAGTTTCTTGGAGTCAGACTGAACCCCATGTTTCTGAATTTCAAGATTAAAGCTTCACAGGCCACTGGTCAAAATCATGTGACACTCTATTTCTTCTCATTATGGGAAAATTCCCCATTCCTATAGACCAGGGCTCCCATGAATAAAATGTTTGCATATTAAAGTATGATCTGAAATCCTTGCATATTTTCTCTGAATAAGTCATCAGTTAGAGGTTTGTTTTTGTTCTTCCAGAGATAGAATAACCCATTACTCATACCCTTTTCCAAAGGGTTTTGATGGGAACAAGTGATATTTAAAATGCAACAGTCTACCATATATACTAGATCCTGGACATTATTTCTGCAGTTACTAAGCTTGCTTGATAATCATAATCCCTAGAGAACTTGTTAAATACACAGATTCCTCCAAGCCACTGAGAGCTGCTGATTTGGAATAAGACTATGACTTTTTAATAAGCTCCCTCATACAATGGATCTTCACCATAAGCTAGGGCTGTTTGTTTTTTTTTTTTTTTTTTTAATCAATATGGCTGACTAGTTGGTTTTTGGGCAGTGTACTTTGATTGGTCAGAGCACATGCCATACCATTTATTAAATATTCTGAACACAATCAGCAAGGCAGGGGTCAATATGTTCATCTGAGGTACTAAGAGGAACTTAGAGTCCCAGGAGGCTCAGTAGCTTGCAGAGATATTAAGCAGGTTGGGGTGAGGAAGAGGTGAAGGTACAGCATGTTCATTTTTTTTGACTGCAATAATTTTTTTTGGTCACTGTCAAAGACAGCAGACCATGGAGTATGTATCAGTCAGGGTTCTCCAGAGAAACAAGATCAATAGGAAATGTATAAAGAGATTTATTTTAAGGAATTGGCTCATGTGATTATGGGGGCTGGCAATTTCAAAATATGTAGGCTAATAGGCTAAAAACTCAGGCAGGATTTCTATGTTACCTCTTAGGCAGAATTCCTCCTTTCCTGGGAAACTTCAGTTTTTGCTTGTTAGGGCTTGGATCAGCACACTATTAAGGGTAATTTTTAAGGGTAATTTATTTTATTTAAAGTCAACTGATTTACTTGAGAAAGAAGAAAAGGTTTAGACATCTTGCTCCCTGATTTCGAAGTTTATTACAAGCTATAGTAATCAAAACAGTATGGTATCAGCATAAAAATAAACACATAGATCAACTGAACAGAATAGAGGACTCAGAAATAAGCCCATGCATATATGGTCAATTAATTTATGACAAAGGATCCAAGAATATACAGTGGGGAAAGGACAGTCTTTTCAATAAATGGTGTTGGGAAAACTGGATAGCCACATGCAAAAGAATGGAACTATTCCCCTATTTTATATCACACACAAAAATTAACTCAAACAAGTCTTTAGATTTGAATGTAAGAGTGAAACTACAAAACTCCTAGAAGAAAATAAACGTGGTAAGCTCGTTGACATTAGTCTTGGTGATTATTTGTTTTTTGGATATGACTATAAGAAAAGGCAACCGAAGCAAAAATAAACAATCTAGTTTGCATCCAAAAGAAAAGCTTATCCACAGCAAAGGAAATCATCAACAAAATTAAGACAACCAACTAAATGGAAGAAAATACCTGCAAATCATATATTTATATCTGACAAAGTGTTAATATCCAATATATATATAAAGAACTCGTACAACTCAATGGCAAAAAAATAAAAACCCTCAATCCAATTAAAAAGTGAGCACAGGACCTGAATAAACATTTTTCCAAAGAAGACATACAGATGGCCAACAGGCACATAAAAAGATGCTCAACATCACTAACCATCAGGGAAATGCAAATCAAAACCACAGTGAGATACCACCTCATACCTGTCAGAATTGCTATTATCAAAAAGACAAGAAATAAGTGTTGGCAAGGATGTTGAGAAAAGGGAGCACTTGTGCATTGTTAGTGGAAAGATTAAAAAGGGGAGGGAGTTCTGTACTCCCTCTGAGCACTAGGAATTACCTTTCCCGACCTTGAGACAGCACTGGAGGACTTCTGGAGTCCTTTGTCTATGCCATTGTGCCCACTTCTGTGTTTTAGGCTGTGTTAAGACTAGGGGATACAAAAGGCGGGAAAGGGTTAAAAAAAAAGAGTAAACTCGCTGCTAACAGGGTAATTCTACTTTTGGTATTTTTTGTTTCTTTTTCTTGCTGCTGTTTACAGAGAACTTAAATTGCTGTGGTGTATTCTGTCCTGGTTTTATACTTGTTTTCAATGCAACAGACATGGTGAAGCATGCTCACTCCATCTTACTAGAACCAGAACTCCTGCAATAGATTCTTCACTACTCTCTCTGCTTTCACTCTAGCCCTTCTTACATACCATTCTCTACACATCAATTGGAGTGATCCTTAAAACCCTCAATAAGACTACATCACTCTTTTGTTTAAAAACCTGAATACTGTTAGTGGAAAGATTAAAAAGGGGAGAGAGTTCTGTACTCCCTCTAAGCAGTAGAAATTACCTTTCCTGATCCTCAAGACAATACTAGAGGACTTCTGGAGTTTTATGTCTGTGCCATTGTGCCCACTTTTGTGTTAAAACTAAAGGGGAAAAACAATTTAAAAAGGTAAACTCACTGCTAAGAGAGTAATTCTACTTCTGGTATTCATTCTTAAAAAAATAAAAATAGAACTACCATATAATCCAGCAGACCCACTCCTGGGCATATACCTGGAGAAAACCATAATTCAAAAAGACACATGTATCCCAATGTTCATTGCAGCACCGGTTACAATAGCCAGGACATGGAAGCAACCTAGATGTCCATCAAGAGAGAAATAAAGAAAGAAGATGTGGTATATATATACAATGGAATATTCCTCAGCCATAAAAAGGAACAAAACAGTGCCATTTGCGGAGACGTGGATGGACCTAGAGACTGTCATACAAGTATTTATATTAATATATGAGACCTATACTTTTTGTATAAAGGAAAAAATCATTACTTTTTGCTCCTTTCTTTTGCCATTGTTTTCCCCCTTCACCTACCAAAGCTATTGTTATTCCCTAATTTAAAGAAAAAGTACAAAATGTGTGCACCTTATTGTACATAAATTTTATCTCATAAGAAACAAGGAACTACAAAATATTGACCTTTATTTAATTATATGCATTCAATAAAATATTCATATGTAAAAAATCTAATTCGTGTATTTGTAGACTATTTTATTTTCCTTTTTCCACACAAATTTCAGCTCTTAGAGGGCAGAAATTCACTTAGTCTTTCTTGTTCACTTCTGTATCCTCCATGTATAGAGTAGCCCTTTACACATAGTAAATTCTAAAAATTTGATCAGTTGAATGAACATCTTTTGTATTTTACTTTTAAGCATACATTTAAAAAACATAAAGCATTTTTGGTAAATGCTCTGTTTAGTAGGGCTTAATATTCTGTTTCATTCACTTCAACAACATCACATCAAGAACTGCTTCATTGCACTGGGGGCTTTTGCATGAAGTGTTGTGAGAGTCTGCATTCAGCCATTTGCCTGGTATCTACTTTATTTTGTGCTGGAATTATAATCTTGTCTTTGTTCATCTTGTCATTTTCTCATCCTTTTGTTTAAGACTAGATGTCTTTTCATAAAGCATTTCTTCACTGTGATCATATTGTTTATTAGATTACTTGATTATTTTTATGTTTTGTTGTTGATGTTCAGTTGCTAAGTTGTGTCCGACTCTTTGCAACTGCCTGGTTTGCAGCACACCAGGCTCCTCTGTCTCCCACTATCTCCCAGAGTTCACTCAAATTCATGTCCGTTGAGTCAGTGATACTATCTAACCATCTCATCCTCTGCTGCCTTCTTCTCCTTTTGCCTTCAATCTTTCCCAGCATTGGGGTCTTTTCCAGTGAGTGGGCTCTTTGCATCAGGTGGTCAAAGTATTGGAACTTCAGCAATAGTCCTTCCAATGAATATTCAGGACTGATTTCCTTTAGGACTGACTGGTTTGTTCTCCTTGCAAGGGACTCTCAAGAGTCTTCTCTAGTACCATAATGTCTTTGGTGCTCAGCCTTCTTTATGCTTTATTTTCATGCTTACCACTCAACAATATAAGCTTCAAAACTGCTCTTTTGTTTGCTGCTTTAATCCCTAATTTCCAGAACAGGCATTCTATCACTGTTTGTTGAATGAATATATCATATTTAATTTCATCAATTGCCTCATTTGTAAACAGGGATAGTACTCCTATGTCATTGACTCTTAGGAAGAACAGTAGTGCTATATCACAACATGTATGCTAGAGGGCATGTTAAGTGCCATGACTAGCTAAGGGTCAGGATGTTGCATACCAACTTCCACAGCAAGGCTAATTCAGATCTATGCTTTAGCAAAATTGCAGACTTTAGCCTGAAGTTGAACATTGGCATTGCACTTATATATAGTTAAAATCACAAGTGAAAATCCCAAAGTGTTAAGTTTCCTCTCCATAGGAAGACAGTGAGTCCTGTAAAGAATTTTATATACTGGGAAATAGGGGTGAAATTGATTATGAAACACTTCATTTCTAAAATCAGGGAATTTCAGAACTTGGACTTGATGCAGTGGGCACTGGGAATGATTTTAAATTTCTGAGCTGGGGTGGGGGGCGGTGCAGAGGCAGTGTTATAAAAATGGGGTTTGCTTGAAGACTGCCACCATATCCTGCCTGTCTACCATACCCCACATACATGGTGGGGTGTCTCTCCAGGACCTTGCTTCAGAAGTGTAAGTTCTCCCATCCACTAAACTGGTGTTTGTGTTTGCATGTGAGTGTGTTTTTCATTGCCAAAGGAGATCCAGTTGTTCCATGCTGTTGATTTGGTGGTGCTGTTGGTCAGCAAATGGGAAGAATAGGTAAGTTCTTTGTGGGGCTTTCAATAAGTGGCAAAAGCTTCCCAGCAGCTGTCTGTGGGGTGGGGTGGAAGAGAGTAACTATGAGGGACTTTTTTGTAGCTGTGTTTGTTTGCAAATTTAGAATATCTTGCTATGTTTCATGATATGTAAAATGCAAATAATATACAGGTGTATGTGTTCTAAATCTCCTCCCTTTCACACATATTCCTTGAGGCTACATTGGCTTGGGTAGCTCTTGGCTTTTCACTCAGTAATTACCTTTCTCAGTATGTTACAGCGAGCTTGAAAAGTATGGATTCAGTGATTCATCCTATTTATTGTCTAATTTAGAAGGACAGTGAAAGCACTCGTGGTTGCTTTGTGATTTTCCACACTGACAGCTTAGGTAAGATATGGCAAGTCCCAAAGTAATTCAAAGTTCTTTCAAGTTCTCTGCAGCCTGGCAGAGTGCATGCCTAGAAAGAGAGAACATTACAGGGCTCCGATTTTAACACTAGACTGTCCAGCAGTCTCTGCTGTCATTCCTCTCTCAAACTAAGAGCCATAAGGAGAATTCCTTAATCTTCTGCCTCCACCTGAACTGACTTGTCAGGAAGATGGTCACCTTAAGTCTAAGGTCTAGACTTTATGCAAAGGTATGCTTTGGTGGCATCTCTAAAAGACCTCCTGCCTCCAGATCTCTCCCCTAGTGTCTTGCCACACTGCCTAAATGTTCCAATTGTATAAATTGATTGCTGTATGACATTACCAAGAACATATGCTAATATTATTTATAACAAGGATAAAGGTAACGGGTTAATTCTGGAAGGCATCCTTTTTTGCCTATTTAAAAAATCTATGTTCATCATGTTTCTTTCCATAGCACAAAGAAATTACAATTTAATTTTAAAATTCCTTCCTTTAGATTCATGCTTTTTGTGTCTACATGACTCCTGGTTTGGAATGCAAACTCTGTTTAAGCTAGGAGTTAAGCCATTTGAAACCATGGTTATCTTGGGATGCATTAGTGTGGTAGTGTGGACAAAGCCAGGCTTGAGTCCCACATATCTGCATTCAAATCCCTACTCTACTGGTTAGTAACTGTGTGGTTTTGGAAAAGTCCCTTTAACTCTTTGGGCTTCAGTTTCTTGAGGGTGGTGTTACTTAATTCATAGGGTTTTGATTAAGAGAGGGAAAGAGAAGAGAGGGTCAGTTTATGTGGGTAATATAGAGCTATTGTGTAACCAGCTTTAGAGTCTCAAGAATTTCTCTGTAAGAGGTTGATAATCGGGTGGTTGATAATCGGGTGAAAAGAACAGAAGAGGTGGGCACAGGCTAGGGGACTTGCTTGTTCTGTTTTAATGTGGTATCAGACTTTTTTACTCATGTGATATATTTATTGGGGGTAGCTTATGGTGATGTGAAGGCTAAAGCCCTCTAAGCTTCCTATAGGTGCTGTCACTGGAGCTTAAGAACAGGCCGATATCAAAAGAGGTCCTGAATTTTCTGACTTCACAGTATTACAGAGGGCTGTACCTGTGCTGTGCTTAGTTGTTCAGTCGTGTCTGACTCTTTGAGACCCCATGGACTGTAGCCCACCAGGCTCCTCTGTCCATGGGATTCTCCAGGCAAGAGTACTGGAGTGAGTAACCTTCCCCTTCTCCAGGGGGTCTTCCCAACCCAGGGATCGTACCCAAGTCTCCCACATTGCAGGTGGATCTGAGCCACCAGGTAAGCCCAAGCAAGCCACTATGAGGCAGATGCTGCCTCTGAAAATAATAACAATAGCCACAAGCCAATAATAATTAATAGCTGGTTTACATAGTGATTATTAATGTGCAAGGTATTGGTTTAAGCACTTTAATTCAATTTCATCTTTCCGAAACCTCTTAAGAGGTAAACACAATTGTTATCTACATTCTATAGATGAAGAAACTATTGGATGACAGATATATGACAAAGGTAGGAAATCTCTTCTTTTTAAAGACCATTTGGAGGCAGGACTCTGAACTCTCTCTTCTCTTCTAACCTCAGTATTTGCCTTTCCAGGGACAGAGAGAGCGTGGTCCAATATAATAGGTGCTGTGTTTTAAATATGGCTGAGTCACTGAGTCAGGAGGTTCCAACCTTGATAAGCAATTTGATGAGGGGGTAGCAGATTTTGTCTTTGAGGATCAAACCAATGCTATCCCAAAGATGTCCAGTCCCCCAAACACCCCGTAATGGTTAATTTTCTGTGTTAATTTGGTTACACTATGGTGCCCAGTTGTTTTTCAAACACTAGTCTAAATATTGTAAAGGTATTTTGTAGATATGATTAATATTTAAAATTGGTTGACTTTTTCACAATTTAAAATTTATTTTTTTATTGGCATATAATTGACATATAGCACTGTATTAGTTTTAGGTATACAACATGATTCAATATTTGTCTACATTGCAAAATGCTGACCATAATGTCTTTAATACTCATAAGCATACATAGTTAAATTTTTTTTTTTATATTGAGGACTTTTAAGACCTACTCTTAGCAACTTTCAAATACGCAATACAGTACTATTAACTATAGTAACTGTAGAATAAGGGAGTTAGAGAAGACAAGGTTTGGAAAAAGAATGAGACCAGCACTTTACAGGAACAGATCACCTTTAATGAGGCGAGAAGGGGCAGCAGTCAGATTAGTGAGCTGCTGCACTAACCCAAGAAAAGAGCAAGTTTGTCTAGGCATATATGTGGAACTCTACTGTATTAAGGGGGCCTGTTCTTCTCCAAGGTTCTTCAGAATAGTTATCTCTCAAATGGCTGGGGCAAGGAACTCTGGAGATGGGCCAGAGGCTGGACCAGCTGGGAGTTGGGCTTAATCAACCTTAAGTGAAGTAAGGTGAAATCGCTCAGTCGTGTCCGACTCTTTGTGACCCCACGAACTGTAGCCTACTAGGCTCTTCCATCCATGGGATTTTCCAGGCAAGAGTACTGGAGTGGGTTGCCATTTCCTTCTCCAGAGGATCTTCCTGACCCAGGGATCGAACCCAGGTCTCCCGCATTGTAGGCAGACGCTTTACCGTATGAGCCACTAGGGAAGTCTAATCAACCTTAATGTCCTTTTTTTTTTTTTCCTTTGGGCGAGAGAGTTCTTTGTTTTGCATAGAATGGTGGGGAGGACCCGGAGGGGAGTTTTAACTCCAGGCTATTTTGAGCCATGTAACTTTCTTTCAGTCACTATGATTTTGACCCTCCTGTTCATTTGTTTTGTGCCTCTCCCCTTGCCACCCAGAAATCACCAATCTGTTTTCTGTGTCTATAAGCTTAAGTTTTGTTGTTGGTTGGTTGGTTTTGTTTTTAGATTCCACATATAAGTGAGATCATATGGTAGTTGTCTTTCTCTTTCTTACTTCACTTAGTATGATAATCTCTAGTTGCATCCATGTTGCTACAAATGGCATTATTTCATTCTTTTTTATGGCTGAGTAATGTTCCATTATGTATATGTACCATATCATTTTTATCCATTCATCTGTCATGGACACTTAACTCTTGCTTGCAGTACTTGGTTTCACATGCTATGGTCTAGCACAGGCAATCCCAACATGTTTGCCATGAAAGATTCTATAGAATGTAATCATCCTAGCCACTACCTGGAGATGATTGGTAGATACATGCCATTTAAGGGTTTTGCCACAGCCTCACTTTCAGCTTCAAAAACATTATTTAGTTGGGTGAGTAAGGGTCTGAAAAAAAAGGAAAAAGTAGAATCAATCGGGTGCTCATCTCCCAAGCCTTAGCACTATGAAGTTCTATAAGACTTATCAGTTGAGTTGCCAGCAGCAGAAGTAGTAGCAAAATATATTAGGATTCCAGTAAGGTATAATATGCATGTAGTGCCAGAAAATAATCCTGGCAGATTTTAGCTAAGGTTTTGTCATTTCTGTGAGAAATGGTACAGTTACACTAAGCTTCCTTATGATCTGTAACCCATCCCTCCACACCCACTCTTGAGATTGCTCCTCCTACTTAATTGACATTGTACAAGTATCTGACACATTTCTGCTGTGTGGAAATCCCTTTGCTTCTGCCTCTCTGACCCAAACCCCCTCCCACCTTGCTTTCTGTGATATTTTTCTGTTGGCAGTCCCAGGGCAAGATTAAAGCACCAGGTTTAAGGTCTAGCACTAGGTTTAAGCTTGCTGACCATAAAAGCATTAAAATCTACAAAGAGGAGAAAGAGATAAAAGCATTTGATTTCCCTGTGTAGGGACATCATCTTCCTCCACATTACCTCTACTTGCAAATGAATTCTAGCAATGAACTCTAGTCACAAATGAGATTGCATATGCAATAGATGGATGGATGGATTTAAATGTATGTATGTGAAGCGTGGGGTATATATGTAGATATGCAGAAAGGTGTAAAAGTATATAACACTCTGGTTTCTAAGTCTATTTTTTTTCCTTTTTTTAAAATTTTATTTTATTTTTTAACTTTACAATATTGTATTGGTTTTGCCATATATCAACATGAATCTGCCACAGGTATACACGTGTTCCCCATCCTGAACCCTCCTCCCTCCTCCCTCCCCGTACCATCCCTCTGGGTCGTCCCAGTGCACCAGCCCCAAGCATCCAGTATTGTGCATCGAACCTGGACTGGCGACTCGTTTCATATATAATATTATACGTTTCAATGCCATTCTCCCTAATCATCCCACCCTCTCCCTCTCGCACAGAGTCCAAAAGACTGTTCTATATCAGTGTCTCTTTTGCTGTCTTGTATACAGGGTTATTGTTACCATCTTTCTAAATTCCATATATATGCATTAGTATACTGTATTGGTGTTTTTCTTTCTGGCTTACTTCACTCTGTATAATAGGCTCCAGTTTCATCCACCTCATTAGAACTGATTCAAATGTATTCTTTTTAATGGCTGAGTAATACTCCATTGTGTATATGTACCACAGCTTTCTTATCCATTCATCAGCTGATGGACATCTAGGTTGCTTCCATGTCCTGGCTATTATAAACAGTGCTGTGATGAACATTGGGGTACATGTGTCTCTTTCAATTCTGGTTTCCTCAGTGTGTATGCCCAGCAGTGGGATTGCTGGGTCATAAGGCAGTTCTATTTCCAGTTTTTTAAAGAATCTCCACACTGTTCTCCATAGTGGCTGTACTAGTTTGCATTCCCACCAATGTGTCTAAGTTTATTTAAAGCTTTATAGAATGATTAGAAATAGATTATCTGGGGAATTTCATACCTGTTGAACAAATGAATGAGTAGAGAAGATTTGGATCTATGGGGAAAATCACAGTGAAATAGGGCTAATAGAAGAGCACTTCAGCAATGGTTCAGCAAGGACCTCCAAAAATCCACTCAATAAAATCAATAAGAACATTGGCAAAAAATTATTAAAAGTCAATTTTGGGGGAATTCCCTGGCAGTCCAGTGGTTAGGACTCCACGCTTTCAGTGCTGAGGGAATGGATTCCATTCCTGGTTGGGGAACTAAGGTCCTGTGGCAAAGCTCCCCTCTAAAAACTCAACTTTTTCAGAATTCTAGAATTAGCCAAAGGCTTGCAACAATCCAAAAAGCAATTATTCAAGAAAAATGACTGAACCCCCATGAGAATAGTGAGCTGTGTGGCATTTTAACTTATTCTATTCTAATCCCTGTCTCATTGCCTCCACAGTAGTTTTGAAAAATAACAACCTGATAATACCAGTAATTGTGAAAATTTGTAGCCTAGAAGCCACTGGAGGGGGCAGGTTGGGTTTGAGGTCTTCAAAAAGCCCCATTCCTGGAGAAATGTTACAATTTGACCTATCTGAAAGTTCTTGGAAACACCCATGCATATGACTCATCATTATTTGCCCTGGCTCAGAGCTCACTGCACACAAAATCCTTTTTTGTTTGTTTAATAAACTTTCTTTTTTTAAGAGCAGTTTTGGGTTTAGAGAAAAACAGGAGGAAGTACAGACTTTCCATATACTACCCTTCCTTCCTCTCCTAATAATAGCTATTATTATTAATAGCTTATATTATTGTGGCACACTTGTTAACAGCCGATGAACCAATATTGACACATCATTATTAATGAAAGTCCATAGTTTACAGGAAGTTCGCTCTTTCAGCTGTATGTTACATGGGTATTTTGACAAACGCATAGCGCCATGTATCTACCATTCCATGCAGAAGCATCCCACTGTCCTCAAAGGCCCCTATCCTCCATGTATTCATTCCCCACTCCCCTCCTTCTGAACTGGTAGCAAATGCTAAACTTTTTACTGTCTCTATAGTTTTGCCTTTTCCTGAATGTCGTATGAATGGAATCATAGAGTTTGTAGCCTTTTCAGACCGGCTTCCCTTGTGGCTCAGTTGGTAAAGAATCTGCCTGTAATGCAGGAAACCTGGGTTCGATCCCTGGGTTGGGCAGATCCCCTGGAGAAGGGAAAGGCTACCCACTCCAGTATTCTGGCCTGGAGAATTCCATGGACTGTATAGTACATGGGGTCGCAAAGAGTCCGACATGGCTGAGCAACTTTCACTTACTTTCTTTCACTTTACTTATCAATATGCATTTAAGATTCCTCCATGTCTTTTCATGACTTCATAGCTCATTTATTTTCATTGCTAAATAATATTATATTGTATACATGTACTAATTTGTTTATCCTATTTACATATTAAAGGACATCTTGGTGGCTTCCATGTTTTGGCAATTAGGAAGGAATAAAGCTGCTATAAAAAGTCATGTGCTTGTTTTTGTGTGGACATAACTTTTCAACTTAAAATCATACATACTAGGTTTCTGCATTATGTGAACCAAAAACTTCCAGATGTCCAAGCTGGGTTTAGAAAAGGAAGAGGAACTAGAGTTCAAACTGCCAACATTTACTGGATTATAGAGAAAGCAAGAGAATTGCAGGAAAACATCTATCTCTGTTTCATTAACTACACTAAAGCCTTTGACTGTGTGGATCATGACAAACGGTGGAAAGCTCTTAGAGAGATGGGAATACCAGACCATCTTACCTATCCTGCAAGAAACCTGTATACAGGTCAAGAAGCAACAGTTAGAACCCTGTATGGAACAATTGATTGGTTCAAGATCAAGAAAGGAGTATGACAGGGCAGTCTTCTGTCACCCTGTTTGTTTAACCCATATGCTGAGCACATCATGAGAAATGCCAGGCTGGATGAGTTAAAAGCTAGAATTGAAATACATGGGAGAAACATCAAAATCCTCAGATATGTGGATAATACCACTTTAATGGCAGAAAGTGAAGAGGAAGTAAAGAGCCACTTGCTGAGGGTGAAGAAGGAGAGTGGAAGAGTGGCTTAAGACTAAATATTAAAAAAAACTAATATCATGGCATCTGACCCCATTACTACATGAAGAGGTGACATTCCTCTTCTTGGGCTCCAAAATCACTGCAGATGGTGACTGCAGCCATGAAATCAGAAGACGATTGTTTCTTGGCAGGAAAGTGATGACGAATCTAGACAGTATGTTGAAAAGCAGAGACATTACTCTGCTGACAAAGGTCTGTATAGTCAAGGCTATGGTCTTTCCAGTGGTCACATACTGTTGTGAGAGCTGGAGTGCAAAGAAGGCAGAACGCCAAAGAATTGATGCCTTCGAACTATATGGTCCTGGGGAAGACTCCTGAAAGTCCCTTGGACAGCAAGGAGATCAAACCAGTCAATCTTAAGGGAGATCAACCCTGAATATTCACTGGAAGGACTGATGCTGAAGCTGAATGAAGGTCCAGTATTTTGGTCATCTGGTATGAGCAGACAACTCACTGGAAAAGTCCCTGATGCTGGGAAGGATTGAGGGCAAAAGGAGAAGAGGGCATCAGAGGATGAGATGGCTGGATGCCATCACCGATGCAATGAACATGAACTTGGGCAAACTCCAGGAGATGGTGAGGGACAGGGAGGCCTGGCGTGCTGCAGTCCATAGGGTTGCAAAGAGTCGGACACAACTGGGCGGCTGAACAACAACTTTTCAACTCATTTTATTTTTTAATTAATTTTTATTGGAGTATAGTTGCTTTACAACTTTGTGTTAGTTTCCACTGATATTCCCTCTTCTTTAGATTTCTTTCCCATTTGGATCACCGAAGAGCACTGAGTAGAGTTCCCTGTGCCATGTAGTAGGTTCTCACTACTTATTTTATACATAGTATCTATAGCATATGTATGTCACTTCCAGTCTCCCAATTCATCCCACCTCCCCTTTCCCACTTTGGTGTCCATATATTTGTTCTTTATGTCTCTGTCTCTATTTCTGTTTTGCAAATAAGATCATCTATACCATTTTTTTAGACTCCACATATATGCATTAATATATGATATTTGTTTTTCTATTTTGGACTTACTGTACTCTGTAGAACAGTCTCTAGGTCTATCCATGTCTCTATAAGATGATCCAATTTCATTCCTATGGCTGAGAAATATTCCATTGTATATATATACCACATCTTCCCTATCCATTCCTCTGTTGATGGACATCTAGATTGCCTCCATGTCCTGGCCACTGCAAACAGTACCACAAAGAACACTGGGGTGCATGGTGCATGTATCTTTTTGAATTATGGTTTTTTATGGGTATGTGCCTAGTAGTGAGATTGCTGAGTCATATGGTATTTTTATTCCTAGTTTTCAAGGAACCTCCATACCATTCTCCATAGTGGCTGTATCAATTTACATTTCCACCAACAGTGCAAAAGGGTTCCCTTTTCTCCACACCCTCTCCAACATTTATTGTTTGTAGAATTTTTGATGATGGATGTGAAGTGACACCTCATTGTAGTTTTGATTTGCATTTCTTTAATAATTAGTGATGTTGAACATCTTTTCCTGTGTTCATTGGCCATCTGTATGTCTTCTTTGGAGAAATGTCTGTTTAGGTCTTCTGCCCATTTTTTGATTGGGTTGTTTGTTTTTCTGACATTGAGCTGCTATGAGCTGCTTATATATTTTGGAGGTTAATCCTTTGTCTGTTGTTTCGTTTGCAAATATTTGCTCCCATTCTTAGTGTTGTCCTTTCCTTTTGCTTATGGTTTCCTTTGCTGTGCAGAAGCTTTGAAGTTTAATTAGGTCCCATTTGTTAATTTTTATTTTTTATTTTCATTACTCTAGGATGTGGGTCAAAAAAGATCCTGCTGTGACTTATATCAGAGTGTTCTATATGTTTTCCTCTAAGAGTTTTATAGTGTCTGACCTTACATTCAGGTCTTTAATCCATTTTGAGTTTGTTTTGTGTATGGTGTTAGGAAGTATTCTAATTTCATTCTTTTACATGTAGCTGTCCAGTTCTCCCACCACCACTTATTGAAGAGGTTGTCTTTTCTCCATTTTATATTCTCACCTCCTTTTTCATAGATTAGGTGATCAACTCATTATAATAACAAGGAGTGTGGTTGCTGGATTGTATGGTGAGACTCTGTTTAGTATGTAGACTATGTTTAGAACTGTAAGTCTGTGTTCCAAAGCAGCCGTACCATTTTGCATTCCTACCAGCAATCGATGCTGTCAGCGTTTTGGATTTGAACCATTCTAATAGGTGTGCAGTGGCATCTCATTGATTTAATGACCTATGAGGAGGAACATCTCTTTATATGTTTATTTGCCATGTATATGCTTTCCATGATGAGGTTTCTATTCATATATTTTGCCCATGTTATAATTCAGCTGTTTGTCTTCTTATTGTTGAATTTTAAAGGTTCTTTGCATGTTTTGAATGCAAGTCTTTTTCTGTGTTTTGAAAATATTTCCTTCTAGTCTGTGGCTAATCTTTACATACTCAGTAGTGTCTTTTGAAGAGCAGAATTTTTAATTTTAATGAAGTCCAACTTATCAGTTTTTTCCTTCTTCAGTTCATTTCAGTCGCTCAGTCGTGTCTGACTCTTTGTGACTGTTATGTCTAAAAAGTTATCATCAGGCCATCAGATGGATTTGGGTTAGGATCCAACTACCCACTCATATGGAGAAGGCAATGGCACCCCATTCCTGTACTTTTGCCTAGAAAATCCCATGGACGGAGGAGCCTGGTGGGCTGCAGTCCATGGGGTCGCTGAGGGTCGGACATGACTGAGCGACTTCACTTTCACTTTTATGCATTGGAGAAGGAAATGGCAAGCCACTCCAGTGTTCTTGCCTGGAGAATCCCAGGGACGGCAGAGCCTGGTGGGCTGCCATCTATGGGGTCACACAGAGTCGGACACGACTGAAGTGACTTAGCAGCAGCAGCAACCCACTCATTTGCTATGCTTTATGACTATGGGCAAGTCTCCAGAAAACTTAATTTCTGTAAATTAAAATGAGATGATATTTATGAAATAAAATGATATAAAGCCCTAAAAGAGCAAAAAGCAAAATATAGGAAAGAAAAGTCATTACTAAATCAAAGTTTACCTAGTTATCTTCTAGAAGTTTTATAGTTTGTGTTTGACATTTTTATCTGTGCTCCATTTCCAATTTTTTTTCATGTGCAGCTTTTTATTTGATTTTAGTATTCATTGTAAAATTTGTGCTATTTTGTATATGGATAGTGTTTTGTACATATTAGATTTTCTCCCCCATGCTCAATTAAAGTCATTTTTGTAAAAACAGCATTGCTCTTTAACACACTAGTCTTTGTGCTTAATTTGTATTTTATACCTTCTCTGTGTACAGATTCATTTCTTTGTGCATGTGGTTGTCCAGTTATTCTAGCGCCATTTGTTGAAAAGATTATTCTTTATCCATCTAATTGCCTTTGCAGCTTTGTTAAAGATTAGTTGACTATATGTGTGTGGGTCTATTTTGGGGTTCTCTATTCTATTCCAATAATCTGTTTGTTTATTCTTTCACAAATAGCACACTGTGTTGATCACTATAGCTTTAAAGTACTGAAGCTGAGGATCTATGAAAGCCACAACTAACGAACTTAATGGTAAAAGACTGAATGATTTCCCTCTAGGATCAGGAAAAAGAATATCTGTTTTCACTACTTCTATTCAACATTTTATTGGAGGTTCTAGATAGGGTAATTAGGCAGAAATAAAGAAGAAATTCAGATCGAAAGAAGTAAAACTATATATATTCACAGATGACCTTATATATAGAAAACTGTAAGAAATCCACACAAATTATTACAGCTAATAAATTAATTCAGCAAGGTTGCAGAGTACTAGCATAATATATAAAAATTAATTATATTTCTATATACTAGCAATTAATGGCCTGAAAATTTAGAAAAAATCCTTTAATAATAGCAACAAGAATAAAATCAAAGAACAAAAATCAACAAGAATAAAAAGCTAAGGAATGAATTTAAAGTGTAAGACATATACTGAAAAATGACAAAACTATAGAAAAAAATAAGTAAGTCCTAAATAAATGGAAAGACATTTCATTTTTATAGATCAGAAGACAATAATTTTAAGATGCCAATACTCCTCAAACTTATCTACAGATTCATTTCAGTCCATAATCAAAAAAAAAAAAAAAACTCAGCTGGTATTTTTTTTTTCAGAAATTGAAAAGCTGATTGTAAAATTCACATGGAAATACAAGTGATCCAGAATACCCTAAACAATCTTGGTAAAGAAGAAAACATTTGGAGGAATCACATTTCCTAATTTCAAAACTTACACAAAGCTACAGTTATCAAGACAGTAATGTCTTGGCATAATAGACATATGGATCAATGAAAGAAAATTTAGAGTCTAGAAAGAAACCCTTATGTTCAATTTTTGACAAGAGTGCCAAGATAATTCAATGGGGGAAAAATTAGTCATTTCAACAAATGGTGCTGTGACTATTGGACATCAACTTGCAAATCAATGAAGCTAGACCTTTATCTCACATGCTATGTGAAAATTAACTGAAATGGATTAAACACTTAAATGTTACAGCAAGAACTATAAAAAACACTTAGAAAAAGACATTAGTGTAAATTCTCATGATCTTGAATTATTCAAAGTTTTTTAGATGGTACCACAAGCATAAGAACAAAAGATAAAAATAATTTGGACTTCTTCCAAATTAAAAACTTTTGTGTTCCAGAGGACACAGTCTGGAGCCTATTATACAGAGTGAAGTAAGCCAGAAGGAAAAACACCAATACAGTATAATAACGCATATATATGGAATTTAGAAAGATGGTAACAATAACCCTGTATGAGACAGCAAAAGAAACACTGATGTATAGAACAGTCTTATGGACTCTGTGGGAGAGGGAGAGGGTGGGAAGATTTGGGAGAATGACATTGAAACATGTAAAATATCATGTAAGAAACGAGTTGCCAGTCCGGGTTCAATGCACGATACTGGATGCTTGGGGCTAGTGCACTGGCACGACCCAGAGGGATGGTATGGGGAGGGAGGAGGGAGGAGGGTTCAGGATGGGGAACACATGTATACCCGTGGCGGATTCATTTTGATATTTGGCAAAACTAATACAATTATGTAAAGTTTAAAAATAAAATAAAATTTAAAATTAAAAAAAAAAAGTCAAAAGACAATGCACAGAATCAGAGGAAATATTTGCAAATCATACATCTGATAAGAGACTAACATCCAGAACATATAAAGAACTTACACAGCTCAAAAATATGAGAAAATCCAATTAAAACTTGGGCAAACTTCAATGAACATTTAAGAAGATATGCAAGTTGCAAATAAACTTGTTCAACATAGTCAGTCATCAGGGAAATGTACTCAAAAACACAACAAAATAGCTCTTTACCAGTATGGCTAAAATAAGCAAGGCAGACAATAAGAAGTGTTGGTGAGGATGTAGGGAAATTGAAACCCTCAGACAGTTTTGGATTGTAAGATGGTACAGCTGCTTTGGAGAACAGTTTAACAGTTCCTCAAAATGTTAAACATAGACATACCATATGATTCAGCATGAATACTCCTAAATATTTATGCAAGAGGATTGAATATATACGTCCACACAAAAACTTCCACATGAACATTCAAGTCAGCATTATTCATAATAGCCAGAGTAGAAACAGCTCAAATGCCCATCAACTAATGAATGGATAAATAAAATGTGGCATATTCTAAAATGGAGTTTTATTCAATAAAAAAAAAAAGAATGAATGATATAGATGAACCTTGAAAGTGCAATGCTAATGTGAAGACAGTCACAAAAAGCCAAATATTGCATGATTTGACTTATCTAAATATCCATAATCTACAGAAAAAGAAAATAAATGGATTAATAGTTGCCAGGGGCTGGGGTGAGGGAAATCGAGATTAACTGCTAACAGGCATGGGGTTTCTTTTTGTGGTCAAATCAATTGCAGTGTTTTCTGCACAACTCTGAATATACTAAAAACCACTGAATTTAACACTTAAAATTGTGGCTTCTTTAGTATGCAAATTATGTCTCAGCAAACCAATTTTTCTTTAATGGGGCTTATCCATCCTGCTTTATAGTTCTGTTGGGAGACTTAACTGAAGACATTTGAAAAGTTTTACAGAATTAGGCACCAAATATTTGGTGAAACTGAAGATAAGTTTCACCTGCTCCCCGACTTTGTCCAGAATTGGACAAAATATACTACCTAGGTAAATGCAACAGAGCTCCAGGGTCAGAAACAAGCTCAAATACCTGCTCCTTAGGCACTGACACATTGAATAGAGTTCAAGCCTATTCAGTGGGGGAGCTGGGACAAGGTGGACTTTACTCTCTGCTTTCTATTTCTGGACCAAGTAAGTATTTCTCTCCACCCACTTTGGCAGACAGACTGCCATCCATACATCCTCCTTCACTAGCAAGCATATCTCCTTTCTCCCAAAGGTTTGAGGTATAGATCTCTTACTTTGGACTTGAGAAAAAGTGCTGATTTGAAAGCAATGTTTCAAAAGAAAAGAATCTGTAACATCAATCACAACTGATTCCATCTTGCTAGTATTTTCCTTGTATATTCTGACAGCTCAGGGCTTAATGGATAATAGGGCCAATTAACCCTGCTGCTGCTGCTGCTGCGTCGCTTCAGTCGTGTCCAACTCCGAGCGACCCCATAGACGGCAGCCACTAGGCTCCCCCATCCCTGGGATTCTCCAGGCAAGAACACTGGAGTGGGTTGCCATTTCCTTCTCCAATGCATGAAAGTGAAAAGTGAAAGTTAAGTCGTGTCTGACTCTTAGCGACCCCATGGATTGCAGCCCACCAGGCTCCCCCATCCATGGGATTTTCCAGGCAAGAGTACTGGAGTGGGGTGCCATTGCCTTCTCCGAATTAACCCTGAGCCCTCCATAAACAGATTAAGTTTCAGACATATTCAGAAATCAAGGCTAGGAGATCATGATTTCCTGAAAATTCCAAAGAACACTGAGATGTTGAATTCAGAATCTGGTCCTGGGACCGAGGTCTGCATTCAGGCCTGTTAGGTATTTGTGCCTATCCCAGCTGGGTTGCAGAAATCACTGGCCTGGAAGCCAACATTTACTCTCCCATTTTAACTCACAGACTAACAATCCCAAGAACTGCCTTACTCAAGAACACAGCTGTCACATTCTAATTTGAATCATGATTTTGAAATAACGAGGCACAAAAATTCACCCTGCTTTATATACAAAGTTTATCTTTTATTGCATCTATTCCAGTGGAAAATGAGATATGTGAACATTGAAATATTCCATGTTAGGAAGAATGCATCCCTCACAAAAAAAGTGTGACTGTCCGATGCTTGTATCCATCAAGGACCAGTCTCCAATAATAAGGAAATGGGTAAAACACAGTTGAAACTCTCAAAAGAAGCTTCATCTTTTGGCAACAAGCACAGTTACACTAGAGTGTCTTCAAGGAAAGCAAACAACGCTGTGAGCACAGATAGTGAGATCCTACCTGAGTCACGGGTATCAGGAGGGGCTTTGAGATGAAGAGAAATACCTGAGCTGATTCCTAAAGATACAGTAAAGAAGGTAGATGGACAAAAGGATGTTAAGGAATAACCCATCAGGCAGAATAAAATTTATATATTTATAGACATGTAAGATATTTCATTTAATTGGAACCAATTATTGAGAATAGAGTGGTAAAAATAAGTTAATGTATGATAGGTAAAAAAGAGATAGGGATATATGTTTGGCAAATATTTCAATATATGAAACCACCCTAAATCTGTCTCATTTCATTGACAACAACCATAAGATTAGTCAGTTGGGCAGGGGAAATGCCTTACTGGGCTACTTCAGTCCCTTTGGTGAGAGCTGATTGTTAGCAGTGCTGCCTTCAGGGAGAACTCCAACTACATGCTGGGGGATTGGGGTTGAGTTCCTGGCCATAGCCTAGGGAATAAAGGAAATAAATTCCTTCCACCCACTGTCTCCCAATTTCCCAAACATTCAAGACTCTCTATAACAACAAAAATGATTTATTTGCAACACAACCCGGTCCCCATTACTTCAATACAGCACAGGAATAGAAGAGAGTCACAGTGCAAGCATTATTTAGTCCAAGGCAGAACTCCATGCCTCCCAATACAGCAAGCCTGTCTCCCCCAGAGACCCATGCTCAGAGCCCAGCTGAACACACAAACAAGCAAGCCCAGTATGAAGTCAGCCCCAGGTCTCAGCACATTTCACCCTTCCCCCACTGCCCTATTAACCTTCCTAACTGCAGCCTTCTATGCCTTCCACTCCCAACCAGGCCAACTCTCAGGCTCTGAGCCACCAGCAAGCTTTCTCTGTAGGATTATTAACAAGGGTTTAAGGATTACCTAAAATGAGAAAATACCCTGTGAAATCTATTGTTCCAGAGAAAATTTAAAATGACTCCCCCATACATAATTCTAATCAACAATGACAACTCTTCATTTTTTCACTATAGATATAAGAGGTTTTGAAATGATTGTCATCTCTGCTCCATTCACATTTCCCTACTGGCTTTATTAACGGCTGCTCTCTTCACAGCAGGATAATAAAGGGATCATCCCAGGCATTTCTGCCAGGTTCAGAGCCTGAGAGGAAAAACCCTGATGGCTTAGAAAAAGATTCCCTTCTGTTTCCTTCAAAAGATTTCTAGGGAGATTACTGCTTAAAAGTTTCCTAGTCCATCTAAGAAACAGTTTTAGATTTAGAGGGAAATCCAAACACAGAAGCAAGCGGTCTCTTCAATTAGGTAATAGTTTCTAGGATTCAGGAGGCAAGGAAGAGGAGTATAAAATCTCAAGTTGCTGTCTTCACCCCAAACCTTCTAGATCCTCAGAAGACAGACTAGTGGTCAAAACATACTGATATTTGGCATCAGAACTGTTTTTATAAAGTGAGACACTCATAAATAGGGGAAGAAGACTTAAAGTACAATGCTGAAGGCAAGGAATAGAATCTACAGAATGGGTAGAGCACTTGGGTTGAGCACTTTCAGATTTAACAATATTTGTTTACTATAAATCCTTTTCTAATTTCTTGGGCAAACCTGATCTATCTGTACCTTTGCTGTCACCTGCATGTACAGGACTGGGCAATCATACCCTCATACTCCTTGTACAAGATACTCCCATTTGCCTCAATCAGAAGGATGCTAATGGGAACATACTTATAAGGGACACAGGAAGGCTGAGGGACACTCTGATCCACCAGCTCATTGACAAGGTTCTGGATGATGGCATGATTGGGAGAATTGAGACCATAGTGTAGTACCCGAGGACATACTCCCTTACAGTAGTTTGGGGTATAGAGATGGGGAGCGATGATCCAGTGATCCCAGCCCAGCTGCTGGAAGCTGACTTGAAAAGGGTGGAGGGAACACAGATTACTTTCAGGCCCGTCATGCTCCCTGGAGGGGCCAGGAACTTCAGATGCAATACTGCCTGCTTGACGAGCCCTCCTCAAGAGAAGAGAAGGGTCTTTTTCTGTAAACTCTTTCAGGCCTTTAGGGAGAGGTTTGGTCTTCTGAACACTCTGAGTGTCATTGAAATACAGTAACAAGAAGACAGTGTCCAATGATGAAGTGCCATGCCACCAGAACTCACGAACCTCACTACCTCTTGGCTGCTGACACACGAAGCGGAGTCGTAGAACCCTGCGCCCCTTGTGATTCCAGAGCTTTTGCCCAACATGTTCCATGATATCCATCTCTGTCCAAGCTTTGGGCAACAGGGAAGGCTTTGAGGAGCCTCTTCCTGAAGAAGGAAAGTGATTGGTTGGGCTTTTCTGGACCCAGGGCTCCACATGGCAGGAGAGGTGGGAATGAGTTAGGTGAAGTTGATGGCGGTAAACCACAGTGGCTCTGACTAGTTGGTATGCTACCCGGTTTGGTCTCAGAGGAAAGTCCAGGGTCTGTATGTGCCAGGAGCCTGTATTAGTAAGAGGGAACAAGAGCAAAGCGTTAGCTTCTTACCTCCTAGCCTTAGTCTCCCTAACAGACCGGCTCAGTACAAACTGACAAGCAGCCCTGAAATGAATTTAAGATCATAATAGTGATCTATTGAGCACTTATATAATGTATTAGATGCTTTACATGCATTAGCTCTTGAATCCACAATAGCCTTATGAGATAGTTGTTATTCCCATTTTGCAGACAAGGAAACTGAAGCTCAGAGAAGCTATGCCAGAGGACACACAAGCCAGTGTTTGTTAGAATGAAGATTTGAGTCCAGGTCTTTTTCCCTTAAGATGACAAATTGTGGCTCATTTTTAGATCACTCATAGTCCTAGGTGGAGAAAAACACTTCAAATACAGAACTGTCTGTATATATTGTATTATTTAGTTGACTATTAAAAAGGTGACCAATTAAGAGGGTCATTGAAACATATGAATTAATAATAAATCCTCATGCTATATCACTATATAGTGGCAGCTTTAGGGTGACAGTCCAATATTGGGGGGTATGGTCTGCTATCGCTTCAAATCTGGGTTGGAGATGCCACGGAATAATTTTTTCTAGTTGGGACAGGTGTTTACTACTTTTGCTTTCTATTTGAATTTCTTCTTGAGCAGCTATTCCATTATTGGGCAGGTTCTCCCTTAATCCTCAGTCTCCCCCTTTTCCATTTCTTACCGGCAATGATTCTTCGTTTACCCCATTCATTGTAAATACCGTATTCAACAAGGCCCAGTCATATAAATGACCTCAGCTAAGAAGTCTACTTAAAAGCTGCATCTTTTGAAAGTGAAAGTCGCTCAGCCGTGTCCGACTCTTTGCGACCCCATGGACTATACAGTCCATGGAATTCTCCAGGCCAGAATACTGGAGTGGGTAGCCTTTCCCTTCTCCAGGAATCGAACCCAGGTCTCTCGCATCGCAGGCGGATTCGTTACCAGCTGAACTACAAAGTGATTGTTTTAATCTAAACCGTGACGCTGACACCTAGTGGCCAAAGCATTGAAAAGTGGGACCTGCAGTGCTCTGACCTTCTGCGCCCTCTCCGGGCAAAGGTCAAGAGCAACGATTACAAAAACCAGGCATAGCAAGAAAAACCCTTCTGTCATCTTCAGCTGTCACTAACCATCAGTTCAGTTCAGTCGCTCAGTCGTGTCCGACTCTTTGTGACCCCATGAACCAAAACACACCAGGCCTCTCTGTCCATCACGAACTCCCGGAGTTCACCCAAACCCATGTCCATTGAGTCAGTGATGCCATCCAACCATCTCAGCCTCTGTTGTCCCCTTCTCCTCCCGCCTCCAATCTTTCCCAGCATCAGGGTCATCTCAAATGAGTCAGCTCTTCACATCAGGTGGCCAACGTACTGGAGTTTCAGCTTCAACATCAGTCCTTCCAATGAACACCCAGGACTGATCTCCCCCAGGATGGACTGGTTGGATCTCTCAAGAGTCTTCTCCAACACCACAGTCCAAAAGCATCAATGCTTCGGCGCTCAGCTTTCTTTATAGTCCAACTCTCACATCCATACATGACTACTGGAAAAACCATAGCCTTGACTAGATGGACCTTTGTTGGCAAAATAACGTCTCTGCTTTTTAATATGCTGTCTAGGTTGGTCATAACTTTCCTTCCAAGGAGCAAGTGAGTTTTTTTTTTTTTTTAAATTTCATGGCTGCAATCACCATCTGCAGTGATTTTGGAGCCCAGAAAAATAAAGTCTGTCGCTGTTTCCCCATCTACTTTCCATGAAGTGATGGGACCAGATGCCATGATCTTAGTTTTCTGAATGTTGAGCTTTAAGCCAATTTTTTTCACTCTCCTCTTTCACTTTCATCAAGAGGCTCTTTAGTTCTTCACTTTCTGCCATAAGGGTGGTATCATCTGCATATCTGAGGTTATTGATATTTCTCCCAGCAATCTTGATTCCAGCTTGTGCTTCTTCCAGCCCAGCATTTCTCATGATATACTCTACATATAATTTAAATAAGCAGGGTGACAATATACAGCCTTGACGTGCTCCTTTTCCTATTTGGAACCAGTCTGTTTTTCCATGTCCAGTCACTAACCATGGCCATGCTAATTTACATATTATCTACCTAATCTTCCTTCTCCACTGAATCCATGACCCTGGAATTCAGTAAGCTTGGGATGTTCAACATAGAAGCTCTTGAATGTTTTGATGCATCAGGATTTTAGTTATGTATCCAAGTTTCAGGTGCAAAATTCGTAATCATAATTTATCATAATTCAACATCTGTGTACACTACAGAGTGATCACCACCACAAGCTTAGTTACCATCATCTGTTACCACACAATTAACTCCCTTCACCTATTTCGCTCACTCTCCAACCCTGGTTACCTGCTGGTAAACACTAATCTGATCTGTTTCTGAGTTTTTAATTTTTGTTTTTCATTTATTTTGTTTTTATATTCCACATATGAGTGAAACCATACTTCAAAGTGAAGTCACTCAGTCGTGTCCAACTCTCTGCAACCCCATGACTGTAGCCTACCAGGCTCCTCCATCCATGGGATTTTCCAGGCAAGAATACTGGAGTGGGTTGCCATTTCCTTCTCCAGTACCATACTCCAAGTTTTTTTAAAAGTTCAGGTTCCAACTCATGCTTAATACACCCTCAAGTTTGGGGCACTTGGATATCATTCAGACAGAGCTCAAGCCAGGCTTGTAATTGCTTTCTCAAGTTACTCCATACTCCCATCCTGTAATAATCTTTCCAAGACACCCACCCATACATCTGCCCCACCCTGCCTGAAAAGGAATCTAAACCGAATCTCTAGCAGGCAGTCTGGTTAGGAACTGCCCTTTCCTTTCAGACCCTGACATCACATATTTCCTGAAGCAGGGTGGGGTTGCTAAGGATCAGGGCCAGGAAGGGTCTGCTCAGAACTTTTCAGGGAAATGTCTGACTCACACATCCTGTGCGATTGAACCTGGAATAGCTCTCAAAGCAAGCTTGATTCAGCTGGATCATCTCCTGATGGAATGATCAGACCCAACTCTCTTGTCATCCATTTCTGGATCCTTTCCAGAGTCCCTAGATACCAGTATGTCCCACAGTCAGACCAAGATACTGGCCTAATTCTAGACATTCTACTTTCTAGCCTCATATCATCTGTACAGAATTGATTTATGCAGCTTATGAATGAAATCCAGATTCCTTGTAATGACCACTGCATCCCTGAGTCTCATCAGTCTCATATCCCACCACTCTCTACAATCTCACTAGGCTCCAACCATCCTGATCTTCCTTCTATTCTTCAAGTACTTGTTTCCACCTTTCAGCCTTTGTACGTGTTGTTCCCTCTGCCTAGATCAGACTTCTCTCTTCTCTTCTCATGCCAAGCTTCTTACCTTACAGACCTCAGCTCAAATGTCACCTCTTCAAACATGCCTTCACTGACAATCCCATGCAAAGGGAAGATTTCTTTGCTATTCTCTATCAGAACCACCTATTTCATTCTTTGGTAGCATTTACCACAATTTACAACTATCCATGTTTACTTACTTGTCTCACCCAGAGAACCATACCTATCTTGATCACATCCCAACACCTAGAACAACGCCTAGCACTTAGCAGTTGCCAAATAAATACTTGGTGAGTGAATCTCCAACCACATCAAGTTATCTTTTTCCTCAGTCAGAATGCACTTCCCTCCCTGTATCCATAGTCTCTTTACTCCTTCTGCAAAGTCTGGCTCAAATGCCACCTCTCCAATGAGGCCTTTCAACTATTTCAGCATTTCCCTCTCCTTTCCCTAAGCAGCAACCCATTTCTTCTTGGAGTCCCAGGAATCCTACTGCTTATCCTTTTCAAAGCATTTGCTGTGCTGTACCACCATTATGTTATTACTTATATATCCATTCTACTATAGTGGGGGCTCCTAGAGCAGTTATTTGCCTTCTCATACCCAACCCAAACACAGTGCTTGGTGCTCAATTAAAGTCTGTTAAGCAGTCAGCACAGCAGGATAATTAAAAGCACAGGCTCTGAAGCCTGAAAGCCTGGGTTAGAAACCCAGCTCTATTAATTACTAGCTGTGTTACACTGAGCTTCATTTTCTTCACCTATATAATGGGTATATTCATAGTATTCCATAGTGGAGCAGTAGTAAAGAATCCTCTTGCCAATGCAGGAAACACAGAAGATGTGGGTTTGATCCCTGGGTTGGGAAGATCCCCTGGAGGAGGAAATGGCAACCCACTCCAATACTCTTGCCTGGAAAGTTCCATGGACAAAGGAGCCTGGCAGGTATAGTCCATGGGGTCGCAAAGAGTCAGACACAACTGAGCTCGCACACACAACTACTTCATACGATATTGGGGAGGATTAAGGAAGACAATGTTTGTAAAATTACTGTGCCTAATGCCTGGCATATGGTAAGCACACACTAAAGTTTAGCTTAGGGGAATAGTGGTTGTTTTACTTGGAGGAGGGAGGTAAATCATGTCTGTTGTCATCTCTGAGACTAGCAAAGGCTTAAGATTAATTTCACCAGGTTCCCAAGATTTCCTTGAGATTGATGGCTTTCTTCATTCCCTAGAGAACCCTGCACTGCATAAGCCCACTACTGCCCTAGATCAGTGTCTAATGAAGATGTTTAAAGCAGAAGGGAACCATGAGGGAAACAAAGAAAATTCCAAAATACATTTGGTAATTTGGTACCACAAACCCAAACTAGCAACATAGTCTAAACAGAAAAACTGCTTCGTATACCAGGATATCAGGGTATGACATTCAGAACACTTAAGTAGTTATGGACAGACTATAAAACAAGACGGACTTGAAGCTCAACTCCTGCCTCTGCCACCCCATCCTTGCGACCTCTGCAAGTTATTTAACTTCGCTCTCTGCTTCCCTTTTCTTTAAAAATTAGGCTAAGCCTTTCAGGACAGCTAAGCAGAGTCCCTATCATTAAGGATTAAATAACAGACTCTCAGGTGTGAGCCTGTTTCTGTCCTTTCTGAGGCCTTGTAAATTTCCCCAACTCAACATCCTGTACCTTTTGTCTTCTAAGAATAAAACAACACAAACAGCCCTCCACAGAACATGAGTATTTCTCAATTATAATTTTCAGTAATATAATAAGCATTAAGACTTTCTTTGAAAGCTAGGAGCTGAGACATCACTCAGTTGCCCTGGGGCCTGAGAGAAAGTCTCAGGTAGACCCCAAGGCAATCTGTTCTTAAATTGGAGCCCTAAAGGGAAGCAAATTTGGAGCCAGGTTCTCCCAAGGGTGTCATCTTTTGAAAATCAAGAAACCAAGCCCAAGAAAACCACCCACCCTGTAGGCAATGCGAAGCCTGACAGAAAACTGACAGATCCACTTTTTTCTACACTATTCTTCCCCATTTTTCTCTCCCCCGCACCAGAACAATATAGTATGATAACTCACCTCTGAGAGGCCTTGCTACACTAGCCAGCGGCCTCACCAGCCTCACCATGGTGGCCCCAACGGTGCGGTTTTCCCTAGGGTGTCCACTTGCGTCAGCTGAACGCTGGTACAACTCCAGCATATACCGTAAGGGATGCCCTAAGATCCGAGGCTTCCTCTGCTGCTTGCCAGGGGCTTCTTCCAGCAGCTCCTGAATCAGGGGCAAGGTAGGGGCCTCAGGCAGGTGGGCAATAGAGGGCTGCCCTACCTGTGTCATTTGGACCCTATGTTCCATAAAAAGCACCAGTCCCCAAAGAAGAAGGATTCTAAGGATGCTCAGAAGGACCATCTTGAAAAGCTTGGTGTTCAGCAACATGTTCTGGTAAAAGCCCAAAGGATACCACTTTAAACCTTTCCTTTTACATGGGTAACAGCATCCAGGCTCCACTACCACAAAAGATAGAGCAAGGAAAAATGAAAGGCTGGCAGGCAGGTCCTATGTTTCTTCCTCTGGTAGGATCTCCTGAACCCAAAAGAGGTTTTCTAAATTGTCCTCTTTGCATCAAATAAACAGAAACAGCAGGTGGGACAAGGCAGCGTGCCCATCCTGCACTCCAGAGCTGGGAACAAGATCGTATTTAAAAGGAGAGGCCCATTCCAGGACCTGCTCCCTTACCTTATCCACTAGATGAAAAGAAGCAGCCCTAGCCTGCTCTGCTTCACAGCTTTAAAGGTAGTCTCTTAATCAGTCCTTAAAGGACCAGAGGCCTCCTGTTCCCACCCCACTTCCATGCAATGCTTTTCCTAATGTGGCATTTCCCAAAATGTGGTCTGCTAAGGACTTGCAGTGGAACTATTTGAGGGGATTGTTAAGAATTTGGGCTTCTGGGTCCAGACAAAAACATGGACTTTCTGAGCGTAAGTGCCAGAAATCTGAATCTTAAGTCCTCCAAGATGTTCGTATGAGTACTAAAACGTGGGAACCTCTCTGTGAGTATGGCTGCTGGAGCTTGAAGAAGATGCCCGAACAGTGGTTTTCAATCTTGACTCTATACTGGGACCACGTGGGGAGTTTTAACTATTATGGATGCCTGCGTACCATCCCTAGAGATTCTGATGGAGTCAGTATGGGGTATTACCAGGGCATCAGGAGTTCTTAAAGTTCTGCAGGTGATTTTAATGTGCAGCCAAGTTTGAGAACTCTGACTTAGAATTTTCTGGTTTTTCCATGGAAGGTGTTGAGATTTTGTGTGGGTTTCATCAGAGAAGCACAGGGCAGTGGGAGCTGAATCTATGAAACTTGGTTAGGAGCTAACCTAGCTTGGCTGGTTACTGGAGGCATCAGGGCTGAACCAGTTAGTTAAGGCTACCCCAGACCAGGATTCTGCAGAAAAATGGTAGGTGTAGTCCTGGCCCTGTCCAAGAAGAAGCAGTTTCCTGGATCTCTAAGAAGGTGGGACATTAGGTCAAGACATGGCTCTTTGGAACAGGTACGGACTTTGTAAGCAACGGACCTGTGTTTGGATTGTTATTGATACTGTTTCTTATTAGCAGTCATTTAAGCTCTCCAAAGCAAATCTCTTCATTTCCCTGAGCCTCAGTCTCCTCACCTATAAAATAGAGATAACATGTTTTAATCCCACAGCTTGTTGTGAAGATACAAGGAAATAATCTGTATTCATCTCAACAAAACCTAATTAGACATACATGGTTACATGCTGGAAATTATTTCTTCCCTTCTCTGTTTTTTTCCAACTAGGCCTTGGTCTCTGGTATGTATTGTAAAACAAAAGATATGGGTCCCCTAGGTCTCAACTCAAATCCCAAGTCAACAACCTATTAGCTGGTGACCTCTAACAAGATTACTCCCAGTAATCTGTAATGAGTAATGAGTTTCTTCGTTTGTACCGCCAGCTCCTGCAGAGAGTTGTTGTGAGTGTTGTATTGTGTACATTGTTATTGTATACAATGATATACAAGTAAGGGATATAAGCAGATGATTCACAATAGGCAAAACCTGAATGGCCAAAACATGAAAAGATGTAAAAGAAATCAGAAAAATGTAATTTAAAACCACATAAGATACAACTTCACATCTAGGATTGGTAACATATCAGAAGTCTGATGTTATTAAATTCAGGTTAGGATGTAGAATGCAGGTAACTTTCTTACAGCCCTGATGGGAATGTGATTGGGTACAGTTGTTTTAGAGAGCAATCTGGCATTATCTCTAGTGAGTTTGAAAATGTGCAATTCAGGCATTGCTACTATTGCTAGAACAGTAGCTTTTAGACACTTTTGTCTGATTCACAGGAATAAATACACTTTACATCCAACCCACTATAAACACAAGCACACACGTGCATGCACACACACATATACCTGAAGTAAACATTTCCTTAAACAATTATTATCTTTACATGTTAGGAGGGATACTATATCATGATGAGTAAGAACATGGCTCTAGAGTCAAAATCCTAAATTCAGACTCCAGCTCTACCATTCATTAGCTTGACCTTGGGCAAGTTATTCAACTTCTCTGTGCCTCAGTTTCCTCATGTGTGAAATAGAAACTGTAGCCTCTCTCTGCTTCAGTTTTCTAATATATATGTACAATGAGGTTAATCAAAAGACAACTCACAGGATTGTTGTGTTAAATGAGTTAATACATGTAATGGACTTAAAAGAGTGACTGGCACAAAGTAAATACTAGACACAGGTTAATTATTATTACATTTAATGCAAGTTGTGCTCTCCAGAAAGCTGGGCTCACCTTGAAATGACCTGTTATGAGCTGTGGAGAGGCAGCCCAGAAGTTTCTCTGTCTTCCATGTCCACACCACTTCTCCCTTCTTTCTTACCCCTTCTCTGCCTCCTAACATTCTCTTTGGCCCCTGACCTCTGTCTGTTACCAATTAAACTTCCTATTTTCTATCCAACATAACTCAATAAAAGTACAAGTTGTCAGAACAACTAGTAAAGTGTTCATAGCCAGTTTTCTTTGATGTTTCTCTGGTATTTGAGTGGAATTATATTCATCAAGAACATTTTTCTGCCATAATAGTGAGATTTTGATTCAGGATCAAAAGAAGTAAAGAGACAATATATTACCCTGGAAAGAACATGATTTGGGTTAGAATTCCTGGTTGTGCTATTTTTTTCTGTTGCTCAACCTCTCTCAATCTCAGCTTTCTTTTTTTAAAAAAAGATTTATTGATGTATTTATCGGCTGTGGTGGGTCTTCATTGCTGCACTTGCGCTTTCTCTAGTTGTGGCAAGTGGGGGCTACTCTTCATTGTGGTGCCCTGGCTCCTCATCGTAGTGGCTTCCTTGTTGTGGAGCACAGGCTCTAGGCACACAGTCCTTGATAGTTGCAGTGCATGGCCTCAGTAGTTGTGACTATCGGGCTCGGATGCTCCGTGGCATATGGAATCTTGCAGGACCAGGGTTTGAACTGGTGTCCCTTGCATTGTAAGGCAGATTCTTAACCACTGGACCACCAGGGAAGCCCTATCTCAGCTTTCTTAACTGTAAATTGGGGATATTCTTTAGGAGTGTGGTGAGATTTAAATGAGATAATGTGTACAAACTATTAGCATATCAGACAGTCAGTTCAGTCGCTCAGTCGTGTCCGACTCCTTGCGACCCCATGAACTGCAGCACGCCAGGCCTCCCTGTCCATCACCAACTCCCAGAGTCCACCCAAACCCATGTCCATTGTGTTGGTGATGCCATCCAACCATCTCATCCTCTGTCATCCCCTTCTCCTCCTGCCCTCAATCTTTCCCAGCATCAGGGTCTTTTCAAATGAGTCAGCTTTCTGCATCAGGTGGCCAAAGTACTGGAGTTTCAGCTTCAACATCAGTCCTTCCAATGAACACCCAGGACTGATCTCCTTTAGGGTGGACTGGTTGGATCTCCTTGCAATCCAAGGGATTCTCAAGAGTCTTCTCCAACACACACAGTTCAAAAGCATCAATTCTTTGGCGCTCAGCTTTCTTTATAGTCCAACTCTCACATCCATACATGACTACTGGAAAAACCATAGCTTTGACTAGACGGACCTCTGTTGGCAAAGTAATGTTTCTGCTTTTTAATATGCTGTCTAGGTTGGTCATAACTTTCCTTGCAAGGAGCAAGCGTCTTTTAATTCCATGGCTGCAATCACCATCTGGAGTGATTTTGGAGCCCAGAAAAATAAAGTCTGTCACTGTTTCCCCATCTATTTACCATGAAGTGATGGGACCAGATGCCGTGATCTTAGTTTTCTGAATGTTGAGCTTTAAGCCAACTTTTTCACTCTCCTCTTTCACTTTCATCAAGAGGCTCTTTAGTTCTTCTTCACTTTCTGCCATAAGGGTGGTGTTATCTGCATGTCTGAGGTTATTGATATTTCTCCTGGCATATAGACACTCTTAAATAAATGGTAAAATTTACCATTAATAGCCTATGATTTTAAACTGTGTGTAAAGTGTTCCTGACTGAAGGAAATATCCACTTAGCATCCTCCTAAAGTTCACCTTAATTTTTATTCCATCCCTCTACTCACCAGGGCTTCAGGAGACTTGCCCGGTTGAAAAGGTCAGCTTTCTTATTTTCAGAACTTCCTATTTCTCATTTCAGAAAAAGATCCCAAAACTAACTCCTTTCCTATGACCAGAATTGAAAGAAGTTGACATGATTATTTCCTGGAAATATTGCCTGGTGGGCCTGATACATGCTATTGCCCTAATCCCCCAGAAGAGGGCAGGAACTGTCTTTCTAGCCTTTATGGTTGGAGTGTTGAGTTGGAGTGGAGGGACAGGTTATAGGCAACTAGAACAGATCTACTAAAGGATATTTAGAAGGTCTTTCTGCTTTAGAAAAAGTAATATGTGAAAACATTAATTATGTAAATTGAACAGTTTAGGAGGTGATTATTGACATAACAAAAAGGGTTCTTTGAAACAACAAAATGGGTCACCTCAAATTGCTCTGAGCAACAAGAAACATTAATGTACAGTATGGGTTAACTTTTCAAACTATAATGTGCTGGACTGGTAAGAGGCATAAAAATTTACAAAATTTTACATGAATTATGCATGTTACAGGCATATGTTCTAGACACTACTAGACCCCAGTAGTACAGAAATTAATAAGACAAGTCCTCTGTCTTTCACACTCCTAGTACTATGCTAGGCACTGAGATAGGTTGAGGTACACCAAAATAAAACAGGTAGTTTCTATCTCAAGAAGATAACAACTTTAATAGAGACATAAAAGATAGGATATATTTCCCATAACCATGATATTTCCTCTAAGTAGTCTTCTGAGTTCTTAAAAAAATTACCTATTTTCTAGATGTTATGTTAAAAAAATCATTTTCCTTAAAACAAAGAGTATCATATATTTTATAGAAATCTTTATTAATTTGGCATTAGACTATATCCTTTTGCATATTATATCTTATTTTTATCTTCATATCAACTCTGTGAGTTAAGCATTATATTCCCATTTATAGGTAAGGAAGTTTATCAGACAAGAAAACTCGTCCAAGGTTGTACAGTTCTTAAATGGTGGAATACATTGGGATTTGGATCCAACTAAGAGGAGACTTCGGAGAAGGCAATGGCACCCCACTCCAGTACTCTTGCCTGGAAAATCCCATGGATGGAGGAGCCTGGTGGGCTGCAGTCCATGGGGTTGCTAAGAGTCGGACACAACTGAGCGACGTCACCTTCACTTTTCACTTTGATGCGTTGGAGAAGGAAATGGCAACCCACTCCAGTGTTCTTGCCTGGAGAATCCCAGGGATGGGGGAGCCTGGTGGGCTGCCGTCTATGGGGTCGCACAGAGTCCGACATGACTGAAGCAACTTAGCAGCAGCAGTAGCAGCAGCAGCAAGAGGAGACTTGAGTCCCTCTCTTTGTATCTTATAGGTTGCTATATAAACTGTCAACTAGTATTTAGCACCTTAAGAAGACTCAGTTTCCCTGTAAGATAATCCCACATGGATTCCTGAGTATAGAATTTTGACTCTTATTGTTGCTTATGAACCATATGACTCCCAGACAACCAGAAGATTATGTTTTCTTTTAGCTAAGCATGACACATTCTGAAGGTCTGTTTGGCATCAGAGATACCTGCTATTTTTGGAGTTTTTGGTCATTTTTGGATAATCAAGGCATCAGTAACCAATGGACCACATTCTCATCCTATCAGTTTAGTTCAATTGCTCAGTCATGTCCAGCTCTTTGCAACCACATGGACTGAAGCAGGCCAGGCTTCCCTGTCCATCACCAACTCCTGGAGTTTGCTCAAACTCACGTCCATCAAGTTGGTTATGCCATACAAACATCTCATCCTCTGTTATCCCCTTATCCTCCTGCCTTCAATCTTTCCCAGCATCTGGGTCTTTTCCAATGAGTCGGTTGTTCGAATCAGGTGGCCAAATGATTGGAGCTACAGCTTCAGCATGGGTCCTTCCAAAGAATATTCAGGACTGATTTCCTTTAGGATTGACTGATTTGATCTCTTTACACCCCAAGGGACTCTCAAGACACTAACACCACAGTTCAAAAGCATCAATTCTTTGGCACTCAGCTCACATCCATACATGACTACTGAAAAAATCATAGCATTGACTAGATGGACCTTTGTTGACAAAGTACTGTCTCTGCCTTTTAATATGCTGTCTAGGTTTGTCATAGCTTTTCTTTGAAGGAGCAAGCGTCTTTTAATTTCATGACTGCAGTCACCATCTGCAGTAATTTTGGAGCCCAAGAAAATAAAGTCTTTCACTGTTTCTATTCTTTCCCCATCTATTTGCCATGAAGTAAAGGGACCAGATGCCATGACCTTCATTTCTTGAATGTTGAGTTTTAAGCCAGCTTTTTCACTCTCCTCTTTCACTTTAATCATAGTGTCATGTGCATATCTGAGGTTATTGATATTTCTCCCGGCAGTCTTGATTCCAGCTTGTGCTTCATCCAGCCTGGAATTTAACATGATGTACTCTGCATATAAATTAAATAAGCACAGTGACAATATACAGCCTGGATGAACTCCTTTCCCAAATTTTTTTAATTTTTTAATTTATTTTTTATTGAAGGATAATTACTTTACAGAATTTTTTTTTTGTTTTCTCTCATACCTCAACATGAATCAGCCATAGGTATACATATATCCCCTCCCTTTTGAACCTCCCTCCCATCTCCTTCCCAATCCTACCCCTCTAGGTTGATACAGAGCCCCTGTTTGAGTTTCCTGAGCCATACAGCAAATTCCCGTTGGCCATCTATTTCACATATGGTAATGTAAGTTTCCATGTTACTCTTTCCATAAATCTCACCCTCTCCTCCCCTCTCTCCATGTCCATAAGTGTATTCTCTCTATGTCTGTTTCTCCGTTGCTGCCCAGTAAATAAATTCTTCAGAACCATTTTTCTAGATTCCATATATATGCATTAGAATATGATATTTATCTTTCTTTTTCTGGCTCACTTCACTCTGTATAATAGGTTCTAGGTTCATCCACCTCATCAGAACAGACTCAAATGTGTTCCTTTTTATGGCTGAGTAATACTTTGCCAACAAAGGTCCATCTAGCCAAGGCTGTGGTTTTTCCAGTAGTCATGTATGAATGTGAGAGTTGGACTGTGAAGAAGGCTGAGTGCCAAAGAATTGATGCTTTTGAACTGTGGTGTTGGAGAAGACTCTTGAGAGTCCCTTGGACTGCAAGGAGATCCAACCAGTCCATCCTAAAGGAGATCAGTCCTGGGTGTTCTTTGGAAGGAATGATACTAAAGCTGAAACTCCAATACTTTGGCCACCTCATATGAAGAGTTGACTCACTGGAAAAGACTCTGATGCTGGGAGAGGTTGGGGGCAGGAGCAGAAGGGGATGACAGAGGATGAGATGGCTGGATGGCATCACCGACTCGATGGACATGAGTTTGAGTGAACTCCAGGAGTTGGTGATGGACAGGGAGGCCTGACGTGCTGCAATTCATGGGGTCGCAAAGAATCAGACACGACTGAGTGACTGAACTGAACTGAATATTCCATTGTGTATATGCACCAATACTTCTTTATCCATTTATCTGTTGATGGGCATCTAGGTTGCTTCCATGTTCTACCTATCATAAATAGTGCTACGATGAACAATGGGATACATGTGTCTTTTTCAACCCTGGTTTCCTCAGGGTATATGCCTAGGAGTGGGATTGCTGGGTCATATGGTGGTGTTTTATTCCTAGTTTTTTTAAGAATCTCCATACCGTCTTCCATAGTGGCTGTATCAATTTACATTCCCACCAAAAGTGCAAGGGTGTTCCCTTTCCTCCACACCCTCTCCAGCATTTATTGTTTGTAGACTTTTTGTTGAAGGCCATTCTGACTGGTGTGAGGTGATATCTCATTGTGGTTTTGATTTGCATATCTCTAATAATAAGCAATGTTGAGCATCTTTTCATGTGTTTGCTAGCCATCTGTATGTCTTTGGAGAAATGTCTAGGTCTTTTCTCCACTTTTTGATTGGGGTGTTTGTTTTCCTGGTATTGAATTGTATGAGCTGCTTGTATATTTTGGAAATTAATCTTTTGTCAGTTGTTTCATTTGCTATTATTTTCACCCATTATTAGGGTTTTCTTTTCACCTTGCTTATAGTTTCCTTTGCTGTGCAAAAGCTTTTAAGTTTAATCAGGACCCACTTATTTACTTTTCTTTTTATTTCCATTACTCTAAGAGGTGGGTCATAGAGGATCTTGCTTTGATTTATGTCACTGAGTGTTTTCCTCTAAGAGTTTTATAGTTTCTTGTCTTACATTTAGGTCTTTAATCCATTTTGAGTTTATCTTTGTATATGGTATTAGGAAGTATTCTAATTTAATTCTTTTACATGTAGCCAGTACCATTCTGGAGGAGGCAATGGCACCCCACTCCAGTACTCTTGCCTGGAAAATCCCATGGATGGAGGAGCCTGGTAGGCTGCAGTCCATGGGGTCACTACGAATCGGACACGAATGAGCAACTTCATTTTCACTTTCAGGCATTGGAGAAGGAAATGGCAATCCACTCCAGTGTTCTTGCCTGGAGAATCCCAGGGAAGGGGGAGCCTGGTGGGCTACCGTCTATGGGGTCGCACAGAGTTGGACACAACTGAAGTGACTTAGCAGCAGCAGCAGCAGCAGCAGTACCATACTGTCTTGATGACGGCAGCTTTGTAGTATAATCTGATGTCAGGAAGGTTGATTCCTCCCTCCCAATTCTTCTTTCTCAAGACTGCTTTGGCTATTTGGGGTCTTTTGTGTTTCCTTATGAATTGTGAAATTTTTTGTTCTAGTTCTGTGAAAAAATGCCATTGGTAATTTGATAGGGATCACATTGAATCTGTAGATTGTGTTTGGTAGTATAGTCCTTTTCACAATATAGATTCTTCCTATCCAGGAACATGGAATATCTCTCCATCTGTTTATGTCATCTTTGATTTCTTTTATCAATGTCTTATAATTTTCTGTGTACAGTTCTTTTGTCTCCTTAGGTAAGTTTATTCCTAGATATTTAATTCTTTTTGTTGTAATGGTGAGTGGGATTGATTCCTTAATTTCTCTTTCTGATTTTTCATTTTTAGTATATAGAAATGCAAGTGATTTCTGTGTATTGATTTTGTATCCTGTAACTTTGCTAAATTCACTGATTAGTTCTAGTAATTTTCTGATAATATCTTTAGGGTTTTCTATGTACAGTATCATGTCATCTGCAAACAGTGAGAGCTTTACTTCTTCTTTTCTGATCTGGATTCCTTTTATTTCTTTTTATTCTCTGATTGCTGAAGCTAGGACTTCCAGAACTATGTTGAATGATATTGGTGAAAGTGCACACCCTTGTCTTATTCCTGATCTTATGGGGAATGCTTTCAGTTTCTCACCATTGAGAATAATGTTTGCTGTAAGCTTATCATATACAGCCTTTACTGTGTTGAGGTAGATTCCTTCTATGTCCATTTTTTAAAGAGGTTTAATCATAAATGGGTACTGAACTTTGTCAAAGGCTTTTTCTGCATCTCTTGAGATTATCATATGGTTTTTATTTTTCAATTTGTTAATATGGTATATCATAGGGATTGATTTGCATATATTGAAGAATCCTTGCATTCCTGGAATAAACCCAACTTGAGCATGGTGTATGAGCTTTTTGATGTGTTGCTGAATTCTGTTTGCTAAAATTCTGTTGAGGATTTTTGCATCTATGTTCATCAGTGATATTGGCCTGAAGTTTTCTTTTTTGTGTGTTGTCTTTGTCTGGTTTTGGTATCAGGGTGATGGTGGCCTCATAGAATGAGTTTGGAAGTGTTCCCTCCTCTGCAATTTTTTGAAAGAGTTTTAAGCTTCCCTTGTAGCTCAGTTGGTAAAAAATCTGCCTGCAGTGCGGGAGACCCAGGTTCGATCCCTGGGTTGGGAAGATCCCCTGGAAAAGAAAATGGCAACCCACTCCAGTATCCTTGCCTGGGAAATCTCATAGACAGAGAAGCCTGGTGGGCTGCAGTTCATGGGGTCCCAAAGAGTTGGGCATGACTGAGCAACTAACACTTACTTAATTACTTACTTAGAAGGATAGGCATTCTCTAAATGTTTGATAGAATTTTCCTGTGAGGCCATCTGGTCCTGGGCTTTTGTTTTGGGGTAGATTTTTTATCACAGCTTCAATTTCAGTGCTTATAATTGGGTTGTTCATAATTTCTATTTCTTCCTGGTTCAGTCTTGGAAGATTGGACTTTTTTAAGAATCTGTCCATTTCTTCCAGGTTATTCATTTTATTGCCATATAGTTGTTCATAATAGTCTCTTGTAATCCTTTGTATTTCTGCATTGTATGTTGTAACCTCTCCTTTTTCATTTCTAATTTTGTTGATTTGATTCTTCTCTCTTTTTTTCTTGATGAGTCTGGCTAAAGGTTTGTCAATTTTATCTTCTCAAAGAACCAGCTTTTAGCTTTGTTAATCTTTACTATTGTTTCTTTCATTTCTTTTTCATTTATTTCTGCTCGGATCTTTATGATTTCTTTCCTTCTACTAATTTTGCAGGTTTTCTGTTCTTCTTTTTCAAATTGTTTTGGGTGTAAAGTTAGGCTGTCTATTCAATATTTTTCTTGTTTCTTGAGGTAGGATTGTATTGCTATAAACTTCCCTCTTAGAACTGCTTTTGCTGCATCCCATAGATTTTGAGTTGTCATGTTTTCATTGTCATTTGTTTCTAGGAAATTTTTTATTTCCCTTTTGGTTTCTTCAGTTACCTGTTGGTTATTTAGAAACATGTTGTTTAATCTCCATGTGTTTGTATTTCTTACAGTTATTTTCTTGTAATTGATATCTAGTCTCATAGCGTTGTGGTCAGAGAAGATGCTTGATGTGATTTCAATTTTCTTAAATTTACTGAGGTTTCATTTGTGACCCAAGATGTGGTCTGTCCTGGAGAATGTTCCATGTGCACTTGAGAAGAAGGTATATTCTTCTGCATTTGGATGGAATGTCCTGATGATATCAATGAGATCCATCTCATCTAATGTATCATTTAAAACTTGTGTTTCCTTATTAATTTTCTGTTTTGATGTTCTGTCCATTGGTGTGAGTGGGGTGTTTAAGTCTTCTACTATTGTGTTCCTGTCAATTTCTCCTTTTATGTCTGTTAGTGTTTGTCTTATGTATTGAGACTCTCCTATGTTGGGTGCATAGATATTTATAATTGTTGTGTCTTCCTCTTGCATTGATCCCTTGATCATTATGTAATGTCCTTCCTTATCTCTTGTAACCTTCTTTATTTTAAGGTCTATTTTGTCTGATATGAGGACTGCTACTCCAGGTTTGTTTGCTTCCCATTTGCGTGGAATATATTTTTCCTTTCTCTTACTTTCAGCCTATATGTGTCTTGAGGTCTAAAGTGGGTTTCTTGTAGGCAGCATATATATGGGTCTTCTTTTTGTATCCATGCAGCCAGTCTGTGTCTTTTGGTTGGAGCGTTTAATCTATTACATTTAAAGTAATTATTTATATATATGTTCATATTGCCATTTTCTTAATTGTTTGTGGTTGATTTTGTAGATCTTTTTTCTTCTGTTGTATTTCTTGACTAAGTCGCTTTAACATTTGTGGTAGAGCTGGTTTGATGGTACTGAATTCTCTTAACTTTTGCTTGTCTGAAAAGCTTTTTATTTCTCCATAAATTTTGAATGAGATCCTTGCCAGGCACAGTAATCTTGATTGTAGATTTTTCCCTTTCAGTACTTTAAATATATCCTGCCATTCCCTTCTGGCCTGCAGAGTTTCTGCTGAAAGATCAGCTGTAAGCGTGTGGGGTTTCCCTTGTATGTTACCTGTTGCTTCTCCCTTGCTGCTTTTAATATTCTTTCTTTGTGTTTAGTCTTTGTTAGTTTGATTAGTATGTGTCTTGCCATGTTCTCCTTGGCTTTATCCTATATGGGACTCTTTGTGCCTCTTGTATTTGATTGACTATTTCTTTTTCCATGTTGGGGAAATTTTTAACTATAATCTCTTCAAAAATTTTCTCATACCCTTTTTTTTTCTCTTCTTCTTCTGGGACCCCTATTATTTGAATATTGGTGCATTTGATATTGTCCCAGAGGTCTCTGAGACTATGCTCAGTTCTTTTCATTATTTTTACTTTATTCTCCTCTTCAGAAGTTATTTCCACCATTTTATCTTCCAGCTCACTGATTTGTTCTTCTGCTTCAGATATTCTGCTATTGATTCCTGCTACAGTTTTTTGTTTGTTTGTTTGTTTTAATTTCAGTAGTTGTGTTGTTTGTCTCTGCATGTTTATTCTTTAATTCTTCTAGGTCTTTGTTAATTGATTCTTTCATTTTCTCCATTTTGCTTTCAAGGTTTTTGATCACCTTTGCTATCATTATTCTGAATTCTTTTTCAGGTAGTTTGCCTATTTCCTCTTCATTTTTTGGACTTCTGTGTTTCTAGTTTGTTCCTTCATTTGTGTAGTATTTCTCTGCCTTTTCATTATTTTTTTTAACTTATTGTGTTTGAGGTCTCCTTTTTCCAGGCTTCAAGGTTGAATTCTTTCTTCTTTTTGGTTTCTCCCTCTAAGGTTGGTCCAGTGGTTTGTGTAAGCTTCTTATAGGGTGAGATGTGCTGAGTTTTTGTTTGTTTGTTTGTTTTTCTTCTGATAGGCAAGGCTGAGTGAGGTGGTAATCCTGTCTGCTGATGATTTGGTTTGTATTTTTGTTTCGTTTTATGTTTAGATGAGGCATCCTGCACAGGGTGCTATTGGTGGTTGGATAATGCCAGGTTTTGTATTCCAGTGGCTTCCTTTGTGTGAGTTCTCACTATTTGATACCCCCTAGCATTAGTTCTCTGGTAGTCAAGGGTCTTGGAGCCATTGCTCCCACTCCAAAGGCTCAGGGCTTGATCTTGCATTTTGCAGGAGTCTATATATTCTTTTCTGCTGGACAGGTACTCCTGTCCACTCTCAGCTGGTGTTCTGCATGTACTTCTGTGTCTGAAGGTGTATTCCTGATGTATCCATGGAGAGAGAGATATTCCATGTCCACGTACTCCTCCGCCATCTTGCTCCTCTCCTTTCCTAATTTTTAACCAGTTCATTGTTCCATGTCTGGTTCTAACTGTTACTTCTTGACCTGCATACATATTTCTCAGGAGTCAGGTAAGGAGGTATTCCTATCTCTTTAAGAATTGTCCATAGTTTGTTGTAATCCACAAAGTCAAAGGCTTTAACATAGTCAGTGAAGCAGAAATAGATGTTTTTCTGGAATTCTCTTGCATTTTCTATGATCCAGCAGATGTTGGCAATTTGATATATGGTTCCTCTGCCTTTTCTAAATCCAGTTTGAACATCTAGAAGTTATTGGTTCAAGTACTGTTGAAGCCTAGCTTGGAGAATTTTGAGCATTACTTTGCTAGCATGAGAAATTAGTTCAATTGTGTGATAGTTTGAACATTCTTTAGCATTGCCTTTCTTTGGGATTAGAATGAAAACTGACTTTTTCCAGTCCTGTGGCCACTGCTGAGTTTTCCAAATTTGCTAGCATATTGAGGGTAGCACTCTAACAGCATCATCTTTTAGGATTTGAAATAGCTCAGCTGTAATTCCATCACCTCTACTAGCTTTGTTTGTAGTGATGCTTCCAAAGGCCCACTTGACTTTGCATTCCAGGATGTTGGGCTCTAGGTGAGTGATCACATCTTTGTGATCTGGATCATTAAGATCTTTTTTTATATAGTTCTTCTGTGTATTCTTGCCACCTCTTCTTAATATCTTCTGCTTCTGTTAGGTCCATACCATTTCTGTCCTTTCTTGTACCCATCTTTGCATGAAAGGTTCCCTTGGTCTCTCTAATTTTCTCGAAGAGATCTCTAGTCTTTCCCATTCTATTGTTTTCCTCTATTTCTTTGCATTGATCCCTTAGAAAGGCTTTGTTATCTCTCTTTGCTATTCTTTGGAACTCTGCATTGTGATGGATATAGCTTTCCATTTTTCCTTTGCATTTCACTTCTCTTCTTTCCTCAGCTATTTGTAAGACCCCCTCAGACAACCATTTTGCCTTTTTGCATGTTTTTTCTTGGGAATGGTTTTGATCACAGCCTCTGGACAATGTTATGAACCTCTGTCCATAGATCTAAGTCCATAGTTCTTCATGCACTCGACCAGATGTAATCCCTTGAATCTATTTGTCACTTCCACTGTATAATCATAAGGGATTTGATTTACGTCATACCTGAATGGTCTAGTGGTTTTCCCTACTTTCAACGTAAGTCTGAATTTTGCAATAAGGAGTTCATGATCTGAGCCACAGTCAGCTCCCAGTCTTGTTTTTGCTGCCTGTATAGAGCTTCTCCATCTTCGGCTGAAAAAAATATAATCCGTCTGATCATGTCCATGTGTAGAGTCATCTCTTGTGTTATGTTGGTGGAAGAGGGCATTTGCTATGACCAGCACATTTTCTTGGTAAAATTCTATTAGCCTGCTTCATTTTTTACACCATGGCCAAACTTGCCTGTTACTGCAGGTTTCTCTTGACTTCCTACTTTTGCATTCCAGTCCCCTATGATGAAAAGTACATCATTTATTTGGTGTTAGTTCTAGAAGGTCTTGTAGGTCTTCACAGAACCATTCAACTTAAGCTTTTTCGGAATTAGTGTTTGGGGCATAGACTTGGATTACTGTGGTGTTGAATGGTTTGCCTTGGAAGTGAACTGAGATCATTCTGTCATTTTCGAGATTGCACTCAAGTACTGCATTTGGGGCTCTTTTTGACTATGAGGTTTACTCCAAACCATGCTGTGTAGGGCCACCTAAGACATATGGGTCATGGTGGAGAGTTCTGACAAAATGTGGTTCACTGGAGAAGAGAATGGCAAACCACTTCAGTATTCTTGCATTGAGAACCCCATGAACAGTATGAAAAAGCAAAAAGAAGAAGTTTGGCCTTAGAGTACAAAATGAAGGAAGGCAAATGCTCACAGAGTTTTGTCAAGAAGACACACTAGTCATAGCAAATACCCTTCTCAAACAACACAAGACATGACTCTACATGTGGACATCACCAGATAGTCAACACTGAAATCAGATGGATTATATTATTTGCAGTCAAAGATGGAGAAGCTCTATACAGTCAGAAAAAAAAGACCTAGAGCTGATGGTGATTCATCAGTTCCTTATTTCAAAATTCAGGCTTAAATTGAAGAAAGTAGGGGAAACCACTGGGATATTCAGGTATGACCTAAGTCAAATCCATTATGATAATACAGTGGAAGTGATTAATAGATTCAGGGGATTAGATCTGATAGAGTGCCTGAAAAACTGTGGATGGAGGTTCGTAACATTGTTCTTGAGGCAGTGACAAAAACCTTCCCAAAGAAAAAGGAATGCAAGAAGGCAAAGTGGTTATCTGAGGAGGATTTACAAAGCTGAGGAAAGAAGAGAAGTGAAAGGAAAGGGAGAAAGGGAAAGATTTATACAACTGAATGTGGAGTTCCAGAGAATACTGAGGAGAGATAAGAAGGTCTTTAATGAACAATACAAAGAAGTAGAGGAAAACAATAGAATGGAAAAGACTAGAAATCCTTCAAGAAAATTGGAGATACCAAGGGAACATTTCACGCAAGTATGGGCATGATAAAGGACAGAAATGGTAAGGAACTATTAGAAGCAGAAGAGATGAAGAAGAGGTGGCAAGAATACACAAAAGATCTATAAAAGAAAGGTCTTAATGACCCAGATAACCATGATGGTGTGGTCACTCAGATAGAGCCAGACATCCTGGAATGTAAAGTCAAGTGGGCCTTAGCAAACATTACTATGGACAAAGCTAGCAGAGGTGAAGGCACTTCCAGCTGAGCTATTTCAAATCCTAAAAGGTGATGCTGTTAAAGTGTTGCATTCAGTATGTCAACAAATTTGGAAATGTCAGCAGTGGCCACAGGACTGGAAAAGGTCAGTTTTCATTCCAAACTCAAGGAAGGGCAATGCCAAAGAATGTTCAAACTACCATACAATTGCACTCATTTCACATGCTAGCAACATTATGCTCAAAATCCTTCAAGCTAGGCTTCAACAGTATGTAAACCAAGAATTTCCAGAAGTACAAGCTGGATTTTGAAGAGGCAGAGGAACCAGAGATCAAATTGCCAACATTAATGGAATCATGGAGAAAGCAAGGGAGTTCCTGAAAAAAATCTACTTCTGCATCATTGACTATGGTAAAGCCTTTGACTGTGTGGATCACAATAAACTGTGGACAGTTCTTAGAGAGATGGGAATATCAGACCATCTTACCTATCTCCTGAGAAACCTGTATGTGGCTCAAAAAAGCAACAGTTAGAACAGAACATGGAACTATGGACTGGTTCAAAATTGGAAAAGGAGTATAACAAGCCTTTATATCATCACCCTGCTCATTTAACTTATATGCAGAGTATGTCATGTGAAATGCCAGGCTGGATGAATCACAGGCTTGAATCAAGATTGCCAGGAGAAATATCAACAACCTCAGATATGCAGATCATACCAGTCTAATGGCAGAAAGCAAAGAGAACTAAAGAGCCTCTTGATGAGGTTGAAAGAGGAGAGTGAGTAAGCTGGCTTGAAACTCAACATTCAAATAAGATCATGGCATCTTGGTCCCATCAATTCATGGCAAATAGAAGGGGGAAAATGTGAAAGCAATGACTGATTTTATTTTCTTGGGCTCAAAAATCACTGCAGATGATAAGTGCAGCCATGAAAATAAAGATGGTTGCTCCTCAGAAGAAAAGCTACGACAAACCTAGACAGCATATTAAAAAGCAGAGATACTACTTGTTAACAAAGCTCTATACAGTCAAAGCTATGGTTTTTCCAGTAGTCATATATAGATGTGAAAGTTGGAACATAATGAAGGCTGAGCACCGAAGAGTTGATGTTTTCAAACTGTGGTGCTGGAGAAGACTCTTGAGAGTCTCTTGGATAGCAAGGAGATCAAACAAGTCAGTCCTAAAGGAAATCAACCCTGAATGAATTTGGAAGGACTGATGCTGAAACTGAAGCTTCAAAGTTTTGGTCACCTGATGTGAAGAGCTGACTCATTGGAAAAAACCCTGATGTTGGGAAAGATTGAAGGCAAAAGGAGAAGTGGGCAGCAGAGGATGAGATGGTTAGATAGCATCACCAACTCAAAGGACATGAATTTGAGCAATCTCCAGGACATAGTGGAGGACAGAAGAGCATAGCATTCTGCAATCCATGGGGTTGGACATGAGTTAGCAACTGGAGAACAACAGCAACAGAAATTCTCCACCAACAAGTATGAGAGCTAATATATAGATTCAGTAAATTGCAGGGTACAGGATTAATATACAGAAATCTGTTCCTTTTATATACAGAAATAATGAACCATCAGAAAGAGAAAACAAGAAAACAATCTTACTTAAGATCACATCAGAAAGGGTAAAATACCTAGGGATAAATTTTACTATGGAGGTGAAATACCTATATTCTGAAAACTACTTTGATGAAGACATTTAACCATAAAGCTCCTAGAAGAAAACATATGCAGAACACTATTTGACATAAATTTTAGCGATATTTTCTGGATCAATCTCCTAAGGCAAAAAAAAAAAAAAAAAAGCAAAAATAGACAAATGGAATCTAATCAGACTTAGCATAGCACAAGAAACCATTGAGAAAATGAAAAGACAACCCATGGAATGGAAGAATATATTTTGCCAATGATATGACCAATAGGGGGTTAATGCCCAAAATATATAACCAGCTCATAAAAATATTAAAATACCAAAATGTCAAAAAAGCCAAAAGTGAAATTGAAAGTGAAAGTTGCTCAGTCGTGACCGACTCTTTGTGACCCCATGGACTGTAGCCCATCAGGTTCCTTTCTCCATGGAATCCTCCAGGCAAGAATACTGGAGTGGGTAGCCATTCCCTTCTCCAGGGGATCTTCCCAACCCAGGGGAAAAAACCAAACAATGTTATTAAAAGATGGCAAAAGACCTAAATAGGCATTTTGCAAAGAAAGCATACAAATGACCAATAGGCACATGGAAAAATACTCAACATCGCTAGTTATCAGAAAAATGCAAATTAATACCACAGTAAAATAATCACACCTGTCAAAATGGCTATCATCAAAAAGAACACAAATAATAAATGTTGATGAGGATGTGGAGAAAAGGGAAACTTACTACACTGTCGGAATGTAAATTGGTTTAGCCACTGTAGAAAACAGTATGGAGTTTTCCTCAAGAAACTAAAAATAGAACTACAATATGACCCAGCAATTCCACTTCTGGGTATATATCAGAAGAAAAACAAAAACACTAATTTAAAAATACATGCACTCCATGTATGTACAATGTTCATAGCAGAAGTATTCCCAATAGCCAGGACATGGAAGCAACCTGAATGTCTATCAGCAGGTGAATGGATAAAGAAGAGTTTATACACACACACACGCACACACACACACACACACGCACACACACACACACACACACACAATGGGCTATTACTCAGCCATATAAAAAGAATGGAATTCTACTATTTCCAAAAATATGGACGGACTTAGTAGCAGCAGCAGCAGAGAGTATTGCACTTGGTATAATAAGTCAAAGAAAGACAAATAGCCTGTTATCACTTATGTGTGAAATCTAGAAAATAAAGCAAATGTATATAATAAAACAGAAGCAGAGTCTCAGATATAGAGAACAAAGAAGTGGTTACCACTGGGGAAAGGGAAAGAGGAAGGGGCAATATAAGGGTGGCAGATTTAGAGATACAAACCTCTATGTATAAAATAAATAAGCGACAAGGGTATATTGTATGGCACAGGGAAATATAACCATTATTTTGTAAAAACTTTAATGGAATATAATATATAAAATTATTGTATACCTGAAACTAAAATAATATTGTAAATCAGGTATGCTTCAATTAAAAAAAAGAAAAAGAAAAGCTGGTATAAATCCCCGGGGAGAGGCCTTGGACCAAAAAAAAAAGAATAAGGGAGTATAACATCCAGCTCCAACTTGGGAAATGGTTTTAGAAGTGTTTAGTATCGTGCATCGAACCTGGACTGGCGACTCGTTTCATACATGATATTATACATGTTTCAATGCCATTCTCCCAAATCTCCCCACCCTCTCCCTCTCCCACAGAGTCCATAAGACTGATCTATACATCAGTGTCTCTTTTGCTGTCTCATACACAGGGTTATTGTTACCATCTTTCTAAATTCCATATATATGCGTTAGTATACTGTATTGGTGTTTTTCTTTCTGGCTTACTTCACTCTGTATAATAGGTTCTAGTTTCATCCATCTCATTAGAACTGATTCAAATGTATTCTTTTTAATGGCTGAGTAATACTCCATTGTGTATATGTACCACAGCTTATCCATTCATCTGCTGATGGGCATCTAGGTTGATTCCATGTCCTGGCTATTATAAACAGTGCTGCGATGAACATTGGGATACACGTGTCTCTTTCCCTTCTGGTTTCCTCAGTGTATATGCCCAGCAGTGGGATTGCTGGATCATAAGGCAGTTCTATTTCCAGTTTTTTAAGGCATCTCCACACTGTTCTCCATAGTGGCTGTACTAGTTTGCACTCCCACCAACAGTGTAAGAGGGTTCCCTTTTCTCCACACCCTCTCCAGCATTTATTGCTTGTAGACTTTTGGATTGCAGCCATTCTGACTGGCGTGAAATGGTACCTTATAGTGGTTTTGATTTGCATTTCTCCGATAATGAGTGATGTTGAGCATCTTTTCAAGTGTTTGTTAGCCATCTGTATGTCTTCTTTGGAGAAATGTCTATTTAGTTCTTTGGCCTATTTTTTGATTGAGTCATTTATTTTTCTGGAGTTGAGCTGTAGGAGTTGCTTGTATATTTTTGAGATTAGTTGTTTGTCAGTTGCTTCATTTGCTATTATTTTCTCCCATTCTGAAGGCTACCTTTTAACCTTGCTAATAGTTTCCTTTGTTGTGCAGAAGCTTTTAAGTTTAATTAGGTCCCATTTGTTTATTTTTGCTTTTATTTCCAATATTCTGGGAGGTGGGTCATAGAGGATCCTATGGGGAGGGAGGAGGGAGGAGGGTTCAGGATGGGGAACACAGGTATACCTGTGGCGGATTCATTTCTATATTTGGCAAAACTAATACAATATTGTAAAGTTTAAAAATAAAATAAAATTTAAAAAAAAGTGTTTAGGAACTTTGTTGAGAATTTCACTGAATTGTCAGAAACAGATGTCAATCTTTCAGACTATCCACTCATCAGATACTGAAACATGCCACCCAATTTCAGATGGCCTTTCTTCTTCATTTTAAAAACATATTTATTTATTTGTTTTATTTGGCTGTGTTGGGTCTTAGTTGAGGTGCATGCGCTTAGCAGTTGCAGTGAATGTCTAGTTGCCCCATAGCATATGGGAGCTTAGTTCCCCCACCAGAGATTGAACATGTGTCCTCTGCATTGAAAGGCAGACTCTTAACCACTGGACCACCAGGGAAGTCCTGGCCTTTCTTCTTTAGTAGGAGAATATATGCTGTATGAGAAAAACCTGTACTTTCACTCATTCATATCTATATTCACTGAATGAATATTTATTAACTACATGCTAAGTTAGTTCTCAGTGTGGAGGACACAGATGAGAACAATACTTGTAGTGTCCCTGTACTCATGGAATTTACAGTCAAGTAGGGGAGATAGATAGTATGTAGACAACCTCAAAAGATAAATATTTCAAATTGTAATGGAGTGCTATGAGAAAAATTATGGACTCCCAGGAAACATAATTCAGGGAGAGGGAAAGGTGTGATTTGTTGTTGTTGTTCAGTTGCTAAGTTGCGTCTGACTCTTTGTGACCTCATGGACTGCAGCATACGAAGTTTCCCTGTCCTTCATTATCTTCCAGAATCTGCTCAAATTCATGTCCATTCAGTCGGTAATCCCATCCAACCATCTCATTCTCTGCTGCCCCCTTTTCTTCCTGCCCTCAATCTTCCCCAGCATCAGGGTCTTTTCCAATAAGTCAGCTCTTCACATCAGGTGGCCAAAGTATTGGAGCTTTAGCTTTAGCATCAGTCCTTCCAATGAGTATTCAGGGTTGATTTCCTTTAGGACTGACTGGTTTGATTTCCTTGCTGTCCAAGGGACCCTCAAGAATCTTCTCCAGCACCACAGTTCAAAAGCATCATTTCTTCAACACTCAGCCTTCCTTATGGCCCAACACTCACATCTGTACATGACTACTGGAAAAACTGTAGCTTTGACTATATGGACATTTGTTGGCAAAGTGATGTCTCTGCTTTTTAACAGGCTGTCTAGGTTTGTTATAGCTTTCCTTCTGAGGAGCAAGCATTTTTTAATTTCATGGCTTCAGTCACCATCCACAGTGATTTTGGAGCCCAAGGAAATAAAGTCTCTCACTATTTCCATTGTTTCCCCTTCTATTTGCCATGAAGTAATGGGACAGGATGCCATGATTTCAGTTTTTTGAATGTTGAGTTTTAAGCTAGCTTTTTCACTCTTTTCTTTCACCCTCATCAGAGGTTCTTTAGTTCCTCTTCACTTTCTGCCATTAGGGTGGTGTTATCTGCATATCTGAGGTTGTTTTGTTATTTCTCCTAGCAATCTTGATTCCAGCTTGTAAGTCATCCAGCCCAGCATTCCATATGATGTACTCTGCATATAAGTTAAATAAGCAGGGTGTCAATATACAGCCTTGATATACTCCTTTCCCAATTTTGAACCAGTTTGTTGTTCCATATCCAGTTCTAACTGTTGCTTCTTGACCCACATGCAGGTTTCTCAGGAGACAGGTGAGGTGGTTTTGTACTCTCATCTCTTTAAGAATATCCAGTTTTTTAAGACCCACACAGTCAAAGGCTTTAGCATAGTCATTGAAGCAGAAGTAGATGTGATGTGTGTGATGGAAGAGCCAATTTAGTCAGATGGGTTCAGGAATATTTATGCAAGGAAATGACATTCAAGTTGAGACATAAAGCTTAAGTAGGAATTCATCAATGGCACCCCACTCCAGTACTCTTGCCTGGAAAATCCCATGGATGGAGGAGCCTGGAAGGCTGCAGTCCATGGGGTTGCTAAGGGTCAGACACGACTGAGCAACTTCACTTTCACTTTTCACTTTCATGCATTGGAGAAGGAAACAGCAACCCACTCCAGTGTTCTTGCCTGGAGAATCCCAGGGACAGCGGAGCCTGTTGGGCTGCTGTCTATGGTGTTGCACAGAGTCAGACACGACTAAAGTGACTTAGCAGCAGCAGCAGCAGGAGTTCATCAGGTAAAAATTCATGGAAAGGATGTTCCAGGAAAGAGGTTTCATAAATATAAAGAGTTTGAGGCAAAAACAAAATAAAACCCACCCAGGTGTCCTGGAAGAATGGAAAGAAGGCAAGTTTGGCATGAACACAGAACATAAAATGAGGCCAGAGAATTCAGCAGGGATCAAACCATACAGCCACCATTTAGACTATAACAATTATTTTGTATTTAGGAAAGGAAGCTCTCAAGAATAGTTGAATTCTGGTATGCATCACTGGAGGAATGGTGGTCTTTTTAGCAAGTTTGAAAAAGAGGGAAGATGAGTTTGGTTTTGGATGAGTTTGATTTCAGATGTACATCAAGTAAGTGATTGGATATATTATTTTGAAGTTTAAAAGTGAAGTCCAGAAATACTGGGAGTTGTTGGCATATATGTTATTATTGATGACATGGGAATGGTTGAGTTCATCTGGAGGAGAAAGCACAGTATGAGAAAAGGCAAGGGTCTAGAGTGAAACTTAGATGATTCCAACATTGTGATATAGAGTAGAGGTTAAGAGGGTAAAACATGCAGGAAGAGAGCCAGGGGAAGGCTGGACTCAGAAGCTAAAGAAAAAGTTTCAAGAAGGAAGTGATTAACTATATTGAATTATGCACTGTATTGAATTAAGAAAAGAATATGAGAACAAACAAGTGACCATCAGATTTAGCATTAAAGTTATTGATAACCTTAGTCAGAGCTGTATTTGGTCAAGTAATGGTAGCATTAACCTGATTGTATCAGGGTGGGGAGTGAGTAGGAGGTGAGACAATAAACAAGTGAGACTAGAAATACCTTTCAGAAGTGTGGTTGCAAAGGAGGAAAAAGAGATAAAGTGATAGCTAGAGGAATGTGTGGGATCCAGGAAGTTTGTTTTGTTTTGTTTTGTTTTTTAATGGGTGATGCTAAGTTTTTTTTAATGGGAGAAACTCGTAACTGCTGATGGGAAAGTATCATGTACCAACTCTATTTTTCAGGCTCCAAGGACTATAAATTAGTCAAGGTCAGGTCATAGATAGAATGCTTGGGCCCACTGCCAACAAAAGCAGAATCCCTTGGGGTGTCCTGAGCAGACACAACTGTACTACTCTCAGCTGCTTTTAAGTAAGCTATAATTTAATTTTTCTGATGACCCTTATAAAAGGAGAGGGATTTTCTGGTAACTTTTATAGGCTAAGGACCTGTTAATACATTTGTTTGATATCTTGAAGCTGTCTTTAGTTTTTCTCAACATTATCCACACTGTGACTACTTGAGTAATTTTTCTAAAACATACATCTGATCATCTCACTGTCCTGCTTAATGTCTTTCAACTGTTCTCCACTACCTTCAAGATAAAGTCCTAAACTCCTCAGAATGAAAAGCAAGGCACTTTCTGATCTGACCTGTAACTATTTCTCAGGTCTCATCTATATTCTCATGCACATTTGCATCCTGCATGTCTGCTAAGTTGCTTCAGTTGTGTCTGACTCTTTTTGACTCCATGGACTATAGACGACCAGGCTCCTCTGTCCATGGGATTCTCCAGGCAAGAATACTGGAGTGGGTTGCCATTCCCTCCTCCAGGGGATCTTCCCAACCCAAGGATTAAACCTGTGTCTCCTGCATTGCAGGCAGATTCCTTACTGCTGAGCCACCAGGGAAGACCCACATTTGCATCCTACACTTCATTTAAGTTCAAGAACTTACAGTTCTTAGAATCAGGCAAGCTCTTCCTTAAACCGCCCCCCCCCATATTTTTGCATGCTGTTCCCCTTGCCTAGAATGTCTTAAGCTGAGGTGTTTGACCAAAAAAGAAAGAAAGAAAGAAAGAAAGTTAAATGAATAAGTAAGTGAATGATTGTGTTTGCCTGTTTCCTTGGCCATTTTTGAGAGTGGCTACATGGCTGTACATGGTCATAAGTAGGGTATTTATTGGGGGAAGTCAGAGTATATTTACATGGTAGGATTTCAAGATATCACTGAGTTCCTCACTGTATTAAACCATCACTCCTGTTAGCTTCCCTAGTGGCTCAGACAGTAAAGAGACTTCCTGCAATGCAGGAGACCCGGGTTCAATCCCTGGGTGGGGAAGACCCCCTGGAGAAGGGAATCGCAACCTACTCCAGTATTCTTGCCTGGAAAATCCCATGGACAGAGGATCCTGGGGGGCCCCAATCCATGGGGTTGCCAAGAATTGGACATGACCAAGCGACTAACACTCACTCACTCACCTGTTAGCTTATCACTGGAACTTATCCCATGAGTTTTGTTTCCCTGAGCAAGGGTTTGGTATTACTCGAAGTCTCTGAGGAAAGGAGGAGTGCTAAAAAAGAAAAAGGGGGCCAGAAAGAGAAATTGAAAGTGGAAGGGAGCTGATGGGAAAAGTTAATAGTAACACTTTGCCCAGAACTGATATTGTGATGGCACTGGAGCAGAAACAAGCCAATCTGAAATATAACCAAGAGCAGGGGGAAAAAATGACTTAAAGCCTAAAAAAAACTTTGAGCAATTTTAATTATCCTGTTGTTGACCTAGAAAAGGCAGATTGAATCACGTATACTCCCAATCCCATATGCCCAGGGTAGAGAACTAAGTGGGATGTAGCAGGGAGTTGGGGCTATTTCCAGAGATAGATCATTTTCAGTAGAGCCCTTGGGCTTGATAAGGACAGACATGGGTGGATTAGGATCCCCTAGCATAAACCAAGTCCATAAGACAAACAGATTAAAAAAAAAAAAAATCTCAGTTTTTTCCTAGTACCCATGGAGGGACAAAAGTCTGGCTCACAGATATCATAAAACCTTGTGAAAGATGAAGATACCTCCTCCTCTGGCCATTTTCAGACCTACCCTAAAGGAAATCAAACTCACCCAGTCTACCAGGCTCTCCTTGGATGGCTAGGATTGATGTTTATGGGAGGCCAATATCCCAGGTCAAAAGATGTCTACCCTTTTCCAAGAACCTGGACTAGACTAGGAAGGGAGGAATAAGAAAATCAAATTAAGCTCCATTGTACTTTTCCCCTATACTCTAACTCCCTACCAACTAAGAATAATTTTCTTCCATGGGTGAATTTTGTTAGTTCTTTGAAGAAACAGGAAGTTGGAGAACTGGATAAGAGACAAAGCTTGGGAAACATAGGATACAAATGAGCCTGGTAAATAAAATTCCCATAGAAGTTATCAAAGGGTAGTGGAAAGAATATGGACCTTGGACTCATTTTGTTCAAATTCCCCTTTGCCAACTTATCAGGTACATAACCTTAGGAAAGTCCCTCAATGAGCCTCAGCTTCCCACCTGTAAAACGAAACTAATAGTACCAGCTTTGCCCATATGAAGATTGAAGCCCTGGTGCCTAGGTGATAGTCAGTCAATGTTAGTTAAATTTCCCCTATTTGTGGAAAATGGTGGAGTGGTGAATCATGACCTGAGGGATAAGAATTTTGAAATCCTGAGGTCTGGGTTGAGCAGATCTTATAGACTGTGTATGTAGAGGGGAGGGTCATTGCATGGATGAAGTACACCTCTAGCTGGCAACTATTGTCTGGATACTTTTATGGGTAAGCTGAGTTTGGGGGTATTATGTAAGTGGATGATGTAATAGGCCCTGTGATATCATAAAATCTGGGTTTCTCACTCTGTCTGGCTCAGCTTAGCTTTGTTGAGTTGTCTTGCATAAGCCACTATGTTTTCCCAATTCTAATCACTTTCTCTTCCCTCGTACCCTCACTCCCACCATCAAATCAAGATGTTATACAGAGTAATTATTATTTACAAACTATGAAGCTCTGAATACTCTGTGGGTAAGGAGAAAAGAGGGTAAAATTGAGAGAGAAAGGAAAAAGAGAAAGCGAGGCAGGGTGTCATCAGAGGAAGAAGGTGGTCTAGACAGGTGCTCTGGAAAGATGTTTTGCATAAGAAGGGATGTGGTTTGGCATTTAACATATGAAACTGGAGACCAGAAGTCATAACTATTTCTTCATCAAGAGTGTAATTTTATTGATTGACTCATTAGGAAGATTTTGCTTTCAGCCATGTAAGATAGAAGTTGAGAATATGAGATTATATTGCTTGACATGGACATTTTTACAGGATTGGTAGGAGTTTGTGGTATGCGTATGAGTTTGTGGGAAGGACTGGAAAATACTATTTGCCATGCAATCAACTGAGTGATTTTTAAAAATTGATCAGTCGCTTATGTAAGGAACTCTACAGTAAATAGCCATATTAAACATGCTTTTCTCTCTCCCCTTATACTCCCTAGAGATGTATTTCTGTCTCTCTCCTTCCTTTTGCCATCAAATTTCTGACTTCATAATACATAATTCTGAACTATTTGCTTTTTAAATTAACTAATTAATTTATTTTGGGCTGTGTCATGTCTTAGTTGTGGCATGTGGGATCTTTCGTTCCAGCACACAGGCTTCTCTCTAGTTGTGGCCTGGGGACTCAGTAGTTGTGGTGCATGGGCTTAGTTGCTCCACAGCATGAGAGATCTTAGTTCCCGACCAGGGATTGAATCTGTGTCCCGTGCATTGGAAGGTGAATTCTCAATGACTGGGCCACCATGGAAGTCCCTCTATACTGACTTCTAATCCTGTGATTCAAACAATACTATTAATATTATCTCAGATGTTTCAACAACCTTCACATTGTGCAAATCTCTGTTCTCTTTTTTTGTGATCCTCTAATATTGCTGATTTCTTCCTCTTTGAAATTTCCTTTTCTTCCCCCTAGGCTTCTATGAGCCAGCACATATCAGGTTCTCTTATTATCTTTCTGAGAGCTCTTTCTCTGCTTCTCAAGGCATCATTTTCTGCCCCCTTGGCCCACTCAGAGCAAATTTTCCTCATGACTCTCTTCCCAATTATCTTCTCTTTCTGCAGACTCTTTGCCATCACATTTTCACAGCATCAGCTATCTCCTCTGAGTGAGTTTGATCTCCTTATCTCAATCTCAAGCTCCAGTTAGTATTTTTGCCAGCTGGGCATCTCTGCCTGAATTTCCTGATGTCATCTGCTACTCTGGTCCTAACAACACATATCTACTTTCCCGAGCCAGTTCTCCATCATGTATTCCCTTCTTTTATTGCACCAACACTTTTCTCTGCCAAAAAACCCAATCAATTCAGTCATTCTTGACTCCTGTCTCTCCTTTAGCCTTCAAATTTGGTCTCCACATTTCTATTGATTCTACTTCTCAAAAGTATCTTTTTTTTTCCATAGCACCGTTCTTTATTTTCTATTTTTTATTTTATTTTTAATTTCAGCTTTGTTGAGGGATTGACAAATGAAATCATGAGATAATTAAAGTATATGTGGTAATGATTATATATATATATATATATATATATATATATATATATATACACACACACATTGTAAAAGGATTCCCCATCTAGTGATGGCACATCCATCACTCTGCAAACTCACATATTTATCTTTTTGGTGAGAATATTTAAGGTCTACTCTTTTAGTGAATTTTTATTATATAGTATGGTGTTGTCAACTTTTAGTCACCATGCTGTACATTTAATCATCAGACCTTATTCATCTTGTAGATGAAAGTTTCTACCTTTTCACCAACTTTCCCTATTTCCCCCACCCTCCAGTGCCTAGAAACTACTTTTCTATTCTCTCTTTCTGAGTTTGACTTTTTATTTTAGATTCCATGTATTAACCTCTTTATTACTATATCACGATGTGCTTTTTCTCTTGTTACATTCTTTTTTTTTTTAAATCTGTTTATTTACTTGGCTGTGACAGGCCTTAGTTACAGCATGTGGGGTCTTCATTGAATCGTGTGGAATCTTTCCTTGAAGCACATGGACTCTCTAGTTGTGGCTGAAATAGTGCAAGGGCTCAGTAGTTGCGGTGTGTGGGCTTAGTTGCTCGGTGGCAACTTAGGTATCTTAAACCCATTCCTTCTTTGCCATTCCCATTGCCACAACTCTAAGTCTGAATCTCATACTTCTCCCCCAAATAATTAAAATAACCTCTTTACACATTTCATTACTGTTACATATACTCATTTCTTCGACAAACATATATTGAGTCAGTTAACAACATGCTGGGTGCTGGGTATACATGTATCTGATCTCAAGAACATGCAGTTTAGTAGGGAAGACAGATATTCAAAAAGGAAATAAACACACAGAGATAAGTGTCAGACTAGATGTAAATACAGGAAACTGTGGGACACAGAAGGACAGTTCCTAAACCAGACTGCAGGGTTAAGGAAAGCTTCACAGAGAGTTTATCTAGCACAGGAGGATTAATGGGGTATTCTAAGCAGAGGGATAAACATGATCAGAATCATGGGAGTGAGAACACACTTTGGGGAAATTTGTGTAACTTATTAGAGATTACTAGTTATGCACCAAGAGAGGTGGGTCAGGATGCTAGATTTATTGGCAGGGATCAGATCATGAAAGGTCTAGTATCCCTGCTGAGGAGTTTAGAGAGTTTGGGAATCTCAAAATATTTTAATCAAGAGAAGAACAGCATCTATTTGCACTTGAAGAAGTTTTCCCTGGCAGTAGCGTGCAGGCTAAATTAGATGAAGGAAATTTCAATGCAAATCCTAGTAATAATAATTAGAATCCAGAAAAATACACTTGGAAAAATAATCAGCAAATAATTAAGAAAGTTGTACAAAGGGCCAATTAATAAGTATCAAGGAGGGTGACTGTTGGTAAAATAATTCCATGGTTAAACCACTGTGATGGTCAACTTTGTGTCAACTGAATTCCCATACATTTGGTCAAACATTATTCTGGGTGTGTTTGTGAGGGTGTTTCTGGGTAAGAATTATGTTTGAATTGGTGAAAGTCATTCTGCTGCTGCTGCTGCTAAGTCGCTTCAGTCGTGTCTGACTCTGTGCGACCCCAGAGACGGCAACCCACCAGGCTCCCCGTCCCTTGTGATTCCCCAGGCAAGAATATTGGAGTGGGTTGCCATTTCCTTCTCCAGTGCATAAAAGTGAAAGTGAAGTCGCTCAGTCATGTCTGACTCCCTGCGACCCCATGGACTGCAGCCTACCAGGCTCCTCCATCCATGGGATTTTCCAGGCAAGAGTACTGGAGTGGGGTGCCATTGCAAGTCATTCAGTCGTATGCAACTCTTTGTGACCCCATGGACTATAGCCTGCCAGGCTCCTCTGTTCATGGAATTCTCCAGGTCAGAATACTGGAGTGGGTAGCTATTCCCTTCTCCAGGGCATCTTCCCAACCCAAGGACTGAACCCAGGTCTCTTGCATTGCAGGCAGATTCTTTACCACTTGAGCCACCAGGGTTGAATTAGTAAGCCAGATTGTTTTCCCTGATATGGGTTGGCCTATCCAATCTGTTGAAGGCCTGAATAGAACAAAAAAATGCTGATTCTTCTGTGAATAATAGGGAACTCTTCCTGCTTGAGTACTTGAGATAGGACATAGATATTTTCCTGACTTTGGACTCAAACTAAAAAATCAATATGTGGAGAGGGGGTGGTGGTCTTGAGCCTGCTGGTTCACAAACTGGAACTTACACCCTTGGTTATCCTGGTTCTCAGGTCTTTGGCCTAGGATTGGGTCTACACCATCAGCTCTCCTGGGTCTCCAGCTTGCCTATGACAGATCTTGGGATATCTCAGACTCCATGAGCATTTAATATAATTCCTTACAATAAGTTATATATATAAATATCCTATTCTCTCTCTTTCTCTGGAGAACATTTTTAATACAGATTTTGGTAACTATAAGTAGAGTGCTGATATAACGAGTGCCTAAAAATGTGGATCAAGGTAAATTGGAAGTGGTCAAACAGGAGATGGAAAGAGAGAACACTGACATTTTAGGAATCAGTGAACTAAAATGGACCGGAAAGGGCAAATTTAATTCAGATGATTATATCTACTACTGTTGACAAGAATCCCTTAGAAGAAATGGAGTAGCCCTCATAGTCAACAAAAGAGTCCAAAAGGCAATATTTGGGTGCAATCTCAAAAATGAAAGAATGATCTCAGTTTGCTTCCAAGGCAAACCATTTAATATCACAGTAATCCAAGTCTTTGCCCCAACCACTAACGCTGAAGAAGATGAAGTTGAATGGTTCTATGAAGACCTACAACACCTTCTAGAACTAGTACCAAAAAAAGATATCCTTTTAATCATGGGGGACTGGAATGCAAAAGTAGAAAGTCAAGAGATACCTGGAGTAACAGGCAAGTTTGGCCTTGGAATACAAAATGAAGCAGGGAAAAGGCTAACAATTTTGCCAAGAGAACACACCAGTCATAGCCAACACCCTCTTCCAACAACACAAGAGACAACTGTACACATTGACATCACCAGATGGTCAATACAAAAACCAGATTGATTGTATTCTTTGCACCTAAAGATGAAGAAGCTCTATACAGTCAGCAAAAACAAGGCTGGTAGCTAACTGTGGCTCATAACATAAACTCCTTATTGCAAAATTCAGGCTTAAATTGAAGAAAGTATGGAAAACCACTAAGCCAATCAGCTATTTCAAATCCTAAAAGATGATGTTGTTAAAGTGCTGCACTCAATATGCCAGCAAATATGGAAAACTCAGCAGTGGCCACAGGACTGGAAAAGGTCAGTTTTCATTCCAATCCCAAAGAATGGTAATGCCAAAGAATGTTCAAACTACCACACAATTGCACTCATTTCACATGCCTGTAAAGAAACCCTTAAAATTCTCCAAGCTAAGCTTCAACAGTACATGAACTAAGAACTTCCAGATGTTCAAGCTGAACTTAGAAAAGGCAGAGGAACCAGAGATCTAATTGCCAACATCTATTGGATCATAGAAAAAGCAAGAGAATTCCAGAAAAGCATCTACTTCTGCTTCATTGACTATACTAAAGCCTTTGACTGTGTATATCACAACAAACTGTGAAAACAGAGACTTCTTAAAAAGATGGGAATACCAGGCCACCTTACCTGCCTCCTGAGAAACCTGTATGCGGGTCAAGAAGCAACAGTTAGATCTGGACATGGAACAACAGACTGGTTCCAAATTGGGAAAGGAATACATCAAGACTGTATATTGTCACCCTGCTTATTTAACTTATATGCAAAGAACATCATGAGAATGTGGGGCTGTATGAATCACAAGCTGGAATCAAGATCACTGGGAGAAATATCAATAACCTCAGATATCCAGATTACACCACCGTTACGGCAGAAAGTGAAGAGGAACTAAAGAGCCTCTTGATGAAAGTGAAAGAGGAGAGTGAAAAAGCTGGCTTAAAACTCAACATTCAAGAAATGAAGGTCATGGCATCTGGTCCCTTTACTTCATGGCAAATAGATGGGGAAAGAATGGAAACAGTGACAGACTTTATTTTCTTGGGCTCCAAAATCACTGCAGATGGTGATTGAAGCCATGAAATTAAAAGACGCTTGCTCATTGGAAGGAAAGTTATGACCAACCTAGACAGCAGATACATCGCTTTGCCAACAAAGAGCTGTCTAGTCAAAGCTATGTTTTTCCCAGTAGTCATGTATGGATATGAAAGTTGGACCATAAAGAAGGCTGAGCGCTGGGGAACTGATGCTTTTGAAATTTGGGTGTTGTTGAAGACTCTTCAGAGTCCTTTGGACTGCAAGGAGATCAAACCAGTCAATCCTAAAGGAAATCAATCCTGAATATTCATTGGCGGGACTGATGCTGAGGCTGAAACTCCAGTACTTTGGCCACCTGATGCGAAGGGCTGACTCACTGGAAAAGACTCTGACACTAGGAAAGATTGAAGGCAGGAGGAGAAGGGGATGACAGAGGATGAGATGATTGGATGGCTTCACCTACTCAATGGACATGCGTTTGATCAAGCTCCAGGAGACAGTGAACGACAGGGAATCCTGGCATGCTGCGGTCCATGGGATTACAAAGAGTCAGACACGAATGAGCAACTGAACAACAACAAAAAGATGTGGAAGTGGCTTCAAAATTCGGTAATGGGTAGAGGCTGGAAGAGTGTTGAGGTACATGCTGGAAATACAGATGTTAAAGGAGATTTTAATGAGATCTCAGGCAGAAATGAAAAGCAGGCTATTGGCAATTGGGGGAACAGTGATCTGGTTTTAATGTGGCAATGAACTTGAGTGAATTGTGTTCTAATGTTTTGTGGAAGGTAGAAATTGAAAGTGATAAAATCAAATATTTAGCAGAGGAGATTTCTGAGCAAAGTATTGAAGATACAGCTTGGATCCTCTTTTATTTTTATAGTAAAATGTGAAAGGAGAAAGATGAATTTAAGAAGGAATTGTTAGTCAAAAAGGAAGCTGAACCTTGAGATTTTGAAAACATTTAGTGTATGCATATTGCAGAAAATGAGAAAGCTTGTTTTGAAGAGAACAGTAAGGGTGTGGCTGACCAAACATTTGATAAGGAGATCATGGGCACACTCAGAAATTTGATCTGATCTGCTGAGCCATGTGGGCAGAAGCCAGGAAGAGTGATGAGATTACACCAATAGAAACACTGCCAGGTGGACCTAAAGAGGACAGAAAAAGTGAACTGAAGGAAGGCTGTCAGACTTCTTAAGTCCCGCAGGACCAGAACACAGAACTCTTTGGCTTGAAACATGCACTATTCTTCAAGAAAAGAGAAAAAATGGTTCTGAATGTGATTCAGAGACCACCAGGACTACCTCTTTGGTTTCAGAGTGATGTTGTACCCTCAGTGCAAACAAGCCATATGACCTTTGACTAGAGCCACAGGCACAGGGCTGCCTGGAGCCTTGGGGTGGGATTGCCACCTCTGTGGGTCCAGAAGGTGGGGCTTTGAGCCAAAGAGGATCATTTTCTAAACAACATTTAATGAATTTGCCTTGCTAGGTATTGAACTCACTTGGAACCCTTTACTCCTATCTTCTTTCCTACTTCTGTCTTTTGGAGTGAGAATGTGTATCCTTTGTTCTTTCCATCACTCTATTTCAGAAACATATAACTTGCCTGGTTTCACAGGTTCACAGCTGGAAAGGAATTTTGCCTCATGATCAATTGTACCTTGAGTCTTACCCATACCATATTTAGATGACTTTTAGATGAGACTTTAGACTTTAGAGTGATACTAGAATGTACTAAGTCTTTGGGGGCTTTCAGGATGGAATGAATATATTATGCATGCAATAAGGATAGGAATTTTGGGGGAAAGCAATAGAATGCTTTGAATTGATTTGTGTCTCCCCCAAATTCATATGTGGAAGCCCTAATCCTCTGTGAGACTTCATTGGAGATAGAATTTTTGTTGTTGTTTTTCAGTTGTTCAGTCAAGTCTGATTCTTTGCAACACCATACATACCACAATTCACTGTCCCTTACTATCTCCTGGAGTTTGCTCAAACTTATGTCCACTGAGTTGGTGATGCCATCGAACCATCTCATCCTCTGTTGCCCCCTTCTCCTCCTGCCCTCAATTTTTTGTAGCATCAGAGTCTTTTCCAATGAGTCAGTTCTCTGCATCAGGTGGCCAAGTATTGGAGCTTCAGCATCAGTCTTTCAAATGAATATTCAGGATTGATTTCCTTTAGGATTGACTAGCTTAATCTCATTACAGTCCAAGGGGCTCTCAAGTCTTCTCTAGCACCACAGTTCAAAAGCATCAATTCTCTGGTGCTCAGCCTTCTTAATGGTCAAACTCTAACATCCGTGCATGACTACTGGAAAAACCATGGCTTTAATTATATGGACCATTGTCAGCAAAGTGATGTCTCTGCCTTTTAATATACTGTATAGGTTTGTCATAGCTTTTCTTCCAAGGAGCAAGCATCTTTTAATTTCATGGCTGCAGTCACCATCTGCAGTGATTTTGGAGCCCATGAAAATAAAATCTGTCACTGTTTCAACTTTCCCCCTTCCATTTGCCGTTGAGTGATGGGACCAGATGCCATGATCTTAGTTTTTTGAATGTTGAGTTTCAAGCCAGCTTTTTCATTCTCCTCTTTCACCCTCATCAGAAAATCTTTAGTTCCTCTTTGCCTTTTACCACTAGAGTGATATTATCTGCATATCTGAAGTTGCTGATATTTCTCCTGGCAGTCTTGATTCCAGCTTGTGATTCATCTAGCCTGGGATTTCACATAATGTACTTTGCATATAAGTTATATAAGCAGGGTGACAGTATACAGCCTTGACATACTCCTTTCCCAATTCTGAACCAGTCCATTGTTTACATACAGGTTTCTCAGGAGGCAGGTAAAGTGGTCTGGTATTCCCATCTCTTTAAGAATTTTCCAGTTTGTTGTGATCCACACAGTCAAAGGCTTTAGCATAGACAATGAAGCAGAAGTAGATGTTCTGTAATTCTATTGCTTTTCCAATGATCCAACAGATGTCGGCAGTTAGATCTCTGGTTCCTCTGCCTTTTCTAAAACCAGCTTGAACATCTGAAAGTTCTCAGCTCATGTATTGTTGAAGCCTATCTTGAAGGATTTTGAACATTACCTTGCTAGCATGTGAAATTAATTGTGTGGTAGTTTGAACATTCTTTGGCATTACCTTTCTTTGGGATTGGAATGAAAACTGACCTTTTCCAGTCCTGTGGCCACTGCTGAGTTTTCCAAATATGCTGGCATATTGAATGCAGCACTTTCACAGCATCATCTTTTAGGATTTGAAATAGCTCAGCTAGAATTCCATCACTTACACCAGCTTTGTTCATAGTAATGCTTCTTAAGGCCCACTTGACTTCACACTCTAGTATATCTGGTTCTAGGTAAGTGACCACACTGTCGTGGTTATCCAGGTCATTAAGACCTTCCTTGCATAGTTCTTCTGTGTATTCTTACCACCTCTTCTTAATCTCTTGCTTCTGTTAGGCCCTTACTATTTCTGTCCTTTTGTCCTTTATTGTGCCCATATTTGCGTGAAATGTTCCTTTGGTATCTCCAACTTTCTTGAAGAGATCTCTAGTCTTCCTCATTCTATTGTTTTCCTCTATTTCTTTTCATTGTTAAGAAGGACTTCTTATCTCTCCATACTGTCCTCTGAAACTCTGTTTTCAGTTTGGTATATCTTTATCTTTTTCCTTTACTTTTTGCTTCTCTTTTTTCACAGCTCTTTGTAAGGCTTCCTCAGACAACCACTTTGCCTTCTTGCATTTCCTTTTCTTTGGGATGGTTTTGGTTACCACCTCCTGAAGAATGTTGCAAACCTCAACAATAGTTCTTAGTTCTTCAGGCACTCTGTCTATCAGATCTAATCCCTTGAATCTATTCATCACCTCCACTGTATACTCATAAGGGATTTGATTTAGGTCATATCTGAATGGCCTAGTAGTTTTCCCTACTTTCTTCAATTTAAGTCTGAATATTGCCTTCAGGAGTTCATAATTTGAGCCATAGTCAGCTCCTGATCTTGTTTTTGCTGACTGTATAGAACTTCTCTATCTTCATCTCAAAGAATATAATCAATCTGCTTTCAGTATTAAAAAGATAAAATCTTTAAGTAGGTGAGTAAGGCTACATGAGGTTATAAGAGTGGGGCCCTGATCTGATAGAACTGGTGTCCTTAGAAAAGAAGCTGAATCACCAGAGATACAGCTCTCCACTATGTGAGGACACAGGGAGAAGGCTGCTGTCTGCAAATCAGGAGCAGAGCTCTCACTGAAAACTGAATTCTGCCACGACCTTGATCTTTGACTTTTCTATCTCCAGAACTGTGAGAAAATAAATTCCTTTTGTTTAGGCCACCTGTCTGATATATATATTTTTTTATTGTAGAGTGACCAGACTGACCCTGATTGCTGCATTGCTTGACTTCAAGACCCTATTTTACCATTTACTAACTGGGTGAACTGGGAGAACTGACTTGGCTATCCTGGTCCTTTAGTTTCCTCACCTCTCACATACAGTTTCATGTTTCTACACAGGTTTTATAACTATAATTTTAAATTTGAAGAGCCCTTACCATGTTGTTGAGTTTCAGGTATTTTCTGTATTTTTACTATTATAAAAATATTCACACATTTAACTTTTTCTTTCTATTGAATTACCCCGTTAGGATTGACTCTCAGAAGTAAGATTACTAGGTCAAAAAATATAAGTATTTTTATTGATTATCCATATTGCTCAATTGCTTCCCAAAAGGACCAAACCATTATGGACTGATTTAATAGGTATCAAAAACTTCCTATTTATTATTTCACTTTACATTTCCTGTTATTACTGATCTTGAACTTGTCCCCACATGTTTATTCACTTTTTACATTTCTTCTTTTGTGAATTATTTTCATGTTCTTTGTCTACTTTTCTAGTACATTCTTGATATTGCTATACATATAGGTATTACTCTTTTTCTGTTGTATTTTATGTACATATTTCCTTAACTATTTCTTTACTTTTTAGTTTTGTTCCTTTTCTCTATAAAGAAGATCTTAAATATATAGTAAATTCTATTGAGCTCTACTTCTGTAATTTTTAAAAACTGAATTAAAAAATTTGAAATCATTCCAAAGGATATCTAAAAATTATTCCAATTCTTTTTTCAAAGTTTCTTATGATTGAATTTTTAAAAGTATACCTTAAATTTACTTCTGTGTACTTAAGATGTAAATCTAATATTTTCTTTCCTGCTTGTTCAATTATTATCCTAATACCAATAATTAAATATCCTTTCCACACACCATCAGTATGTATTTTTCACTTCATCATACAGGCAAATACTTTAATAATTATTAATATCAGATCAGATCAGATCAGATCAGTCACTCAGTCATGTCCGACTCTTTGCGACCCCATGAATTGCAGCACGCCAGGCCTCCCTGTCCATTACCAACTCCCAGAGTTCACCCAGACTCACGTCCATCGAGTCAGGGATGCCATCCAGCCATCTCATCCTCTGTTGTCCCCTCTCCTCCTGCCCCCAATCCCTCCCAGCATCAGAGTCTTCTCCAATGAGTCAACTCTTCACATGAGGTGGCCAAAGTACTGGAGTTTCAGCTTTAGCATCATTCCTTCCAAAGAAATCCCAGGGCTGATCTCCTTCAGAATGGACTGGTTGGATCTCCTTGCAGTCCAAGGGACTCTCAAGAGTCTTCTCCAACACCACACTTCAAAAGCATCAATTCTTCAGCCCTCAGCCTTCTTCACAGTCCAACTCTCACATCCATACATGACCACAGGAAAAACCATAGCCTTGACTAGACGAACCTTTGTTGGCAAAGTAATGTCTCTGTTTTTGAATATGCTATCTAGGTTGGTCATAACTTTCCTTCCAAGGAGTTGCGTCTTTTAATTTCATGGCTGCAGTCACCATCTGTAGTGATTTTGGAGCCCAGAAAAATAAAGTTTGACACTGTTTCCACTGTTTCCCCATCTATTTCCCATGAAGTGATACGGTCTATTGATCTGTATTTGGATAAGCACCACTGCCTTTCCATTATTGTTACTTTATAAGAAGTTTTAAAATCTTGTGGGAAGCCTACCTTTACCCATTATTGTTCTGCCTTTCCAGTTTTCTTTGATATTATTTCCTATTTATTTTCTCAGTAATATTTTAGAAGTCATCCAGAGTAATAGATTGGATCATGGTCCCAGTGCTTTCTTTTACATTCTCTTCCTCTAGGTGCTCAATAAACATTTGTGAAATTAAAAGATAGAAGAAATTATATAGCGTGGTGTTTGCTGAAGGATTCCAAGATAAAAACAAGTTTCTATCTGCTTCTCCAAACCCCTTACACTTTGAAAAAACACTTAGAATCTAGAATGTGTATTTGAGAAACCCTACTCTGCTGTTGGAGATTACTGTTTGCTCATGCACTCAACAAATACTTATGGAGTACCTATTTTATCCTAACGTTGTTCTAGGTACAGGGGGTAAAGCAAATGAACAAAAGAGACAAATAAATTAATATATTATGGAAGCCATTTATATATTGGTCTTCCCTGGTAGCTCAGCTGGAAAGAATCCACCTGCAATGCAGGAGACTCCAGTACCCACTCCAGTATTCTGGCCTGGAGAACTCCATGGACTGCATAGTCCATGGGGTCGCAAAGAGTCAGACACAACTGAGAGACTTTCACTTTCATTTTCTTTCTTTTATTTTTATACAGTACATGAATTGACCCAATGGCCAGGCTCCTCTGTCCATGGGATTTCCCAGCAAGAATACTGAGATGGATTGTCATCTCCTTCTCCAGAGGATCCTCCCACCCCAGGGATCAAACCTGTGTCACTTTCACCTCCTGTATTAGCAGGCAGATTTTTTTTTACCACTGCGCCACCTGGGAAGCCCCAAAATAAATAAATACACATGCACAAATAAATAATAAAGCATAAAATAAATATATAATATTAAAATAAATAGCCATATAAAATAAATAAGAAATATGAAATACAATATCTGGTTGATATAGATGCTCTAAAGTAAATCAGGGTGAGGACACAGAGAGCATCTGGGGTAGGGATAACCTTAGAAGGGACAAAGATTTCTCTGAAAAGGTGCCATTGGGCTAAGACCTTAATGATAAGAGTCAGGCTTGAGAAGCCCTGAGAAGAGCATTCTAGTCAGAGGGACCAGCAAGCATAAGTATTCTTAGGGATACATTTTATGCTTAAGGAGGAAAGGATAGCTATTGCGATAGAGTGGCACAGACAAGAGAAAGACTGGCAGCAGATGTTGCTCAGGTCTGGGTTCCTCTTTGACTCCCTAGTCTGAGCTTCTCTTTTGATGACAAGCTTGCTGAGCTTGAGTGAGGAAAGTCCTGGGGAAAGGCTGGTTTTTTTCCATGGTTATTAACCATCCAGCCAAACTATATTACAATTGTCATGACTAGCCCCCTCAAGTCATGTTTGCAAGTCAGCATCTGGAGAGTTATTGGCTTGGAACTATCAGGCCTTGGATCACCAGCCTTTCCTCTGTTCTAGAAGAGGCAGAATCAAGCATTGCTATCCATCATTAAAAAGTCTGCAAATAATAAATGCTGATGAGGTTGTGAAGAAAAGAGAACTCTTGTACACTGCTGGTGGGAATGTAAATTGGTAGAGCCATTGTAGAAAACAGCATGGAGTTTCCTCAAAAAACTAAAAACAGAACTACCATATGACCCAGCAAGTCCATTCCTGGGTATATATGCTAAACAAAACCCCACTAATTCAAAAAGATACATGCACCCCAATGTTCATAGCAACATTATATACAATAGCCAAGATATAGAAGCAACCTATATCTTGGGCTGCTCTGGTGGCTCAGATGGTAAAGAATCCACCTGCAATGTGGGAGACCTGGGTTTGATCCCTGGGTTGGGAAGATCCCCTGGAGGAAGGCATGGCAACCCACTCCAGTATTCTTGCCTGGAGAATTTCATGGACTGAGGATCCTGGATGGGCTACAGTCCATGGGGTTGCAAAGAGTCAGAGACATGACTGAGCAACTAAGCACACAGAAGCAACCTAAATATCTAACAGCAGATGAATGGATAAAGAAGATGTGAGATATATATATATATATATCTCATCTTCTTTTAATATGTATATATACTAATATATATATATATATTAGTATACATACATACATATATACAGTGCAATATTACTCAGCCATAAAAAAGGAAAGTAATTTTGCCATCTGCAACAAGATGGATAGACCTGGAGAGTATCAATGCTTAGTGAAAAAAGTCAAGAAGAGAAACATAAATATTCCGTAACCTCTTATATGTGGAAGCTAAAAAATAAGGCAAACCAATTTGTATAACAAAACAGAAAAAGACTAATACACACAGAGAACAAACTAGTGGTTACCAAAGGGGAGAGGGAAGGGGCAGGGGAAGGCTAGGGGTATGCGATTAAGAGATACAAAGTACTATGTATAAAATAGAGAAGATAAAAAGATATATTTACAGCACAGGGAAATATAACCATTGTTTTGTAATAACTTTAAATGGAGTGTAATCTATAAAAACATTGACTCACAATGTTGTACACCTGAAACTAAATAATGTTGTAAATCAACTGTACTACAATAAAAAAAAAAGTAAGTTATCTGGGAGAATCAATAATTTGGTTGCCCCCAAATTATTTCTATGAGCCTAGATAGAAAAAAACAGTGAAACTAGTTGTAACTGTTTTGCTCAGAGTGACTAGTTATCAGCTACACATGGTCTTTGAGAAATCAACTTCAGATCTCAGAGTTGATTCTCTTCCTATGGCTGAGCGACTAAACAAGAAGAAGAAGAAATGAATAACACACTGTGTAGCATAGAAGTAGCTTGTTGATTTTTCTATCTAGCCTCATTTGTCTCTATCCACCTCCTTATCCTGCCACATTTGTTCTTCCCACCAGCACCCCTACACACACACTTGCTATTCCGGAAATACTACACTGTTTATAGACTCTGAATTCTCTCAGAATCCCCAGGCCTCCATCTTTGCACATCCTGATTTCTCTGCATCAGTTCGGTTCAGTTGCTCAGTTGTGTCCAACTCTTTGCAACCCCATGGACTGTAGTATGCCAGGCTTCCTGTCCATCACCAACTCCCAGAGCTTGCTCAAACTCATGTCCATCAAGTCAGTGATGCCATCCAACCATCTCATCCTCTGTCATCCCCTTCTCCTCCTGCCTTCAATCTTTCCTAGCATCAGTCTTTTCCAGTGAGTTGGCTCTTCACATCAGGTGGCCAGAATATTAAAGTTTCAGCTTCAGCATCAGTCCTGCCAATGAACATTCAGGACCAATTTCCTTTAGGACGGACTGGTTGGATTTCCCTGTAGTCCGAGGGACTCTCAAGAGTCTTCTCCAACACCACAGTTCAAAAGCATTAATTCTTCAGTGCTCAGCTTTCTTTATAGTCCAACTCTCACATCTATACATGGCTACTGGTAAAACCATAGCTTTGACTAGATGGACCTTTGTCGGCTAAGTAATGTCTCTCCTTTTTAATGTGCTGTCTAGATTGGTCATACCTTTTCTTCCAAGGAGCAAGTGTCTTTTAATTTCATGGCTGCAGTCACCATCTGCAGTGATTTTGGAGCCCAAGAAAATAAAGTCTGTCACTGTTTCCATTGTTTCCCCATCTATTTGCTGTGAAATGATGGCATCAGAAGCCATGAGCTTAGTTTTTTTAATGTTGAGTTTTAAGCCAGCTTTTTCACTCTCCTCTTTCACTTTCATCAAGAGGCTCTTTAGTTTTTTTTTTTTTTTTTTTAGTTCTTCACTTTCTGCCATAGGGGTGGCGTCATCTGCATATCTGAGGTTACTGATATTTCTCCTAGCAATCTTGATTCCAGCTTGTGTTTCATCCAGCCCAGCATTTCACATGATATACTCTGCATATAAGTTAAATAGGCACAGTGACAATATACAGCCTTGACATACTCCTTTCCCAATTTGGAACCAGTCTGTTTTTCCATGTCTGGTTCTAACTGTTGCTTCTTGGTCTGCATACATATTTCTCAGGAGGCAGGTAGGGTGGTCTGGTATTACCATCTCTTGTAGAATTTTCCACACTTGTTGCATTTCTCTGCATGGCATTCTCTATTGCCACCTTTCAAACCCTTAATAATCTTTTAGAAGAAGCTGAAGACATGGTACGTTCTGAAATAAGGCTGCCTGAATTTTTTTAATTAATTTATTTTTTTATCGAAGCATAATTGCTTTACAGAACTTTGCTGTTTTCTGTCAAACCTCAACATGATTCAGCCATAAGTATACATATATCCTCTCCCTTTTGAAACTCCTTCCTGAATTTAAGTTCCAGTTCTGTTTATTAGCTGTGTGGCTTCAGGCAAATTATCTAACATATCTGAGTCTCTGTTCCTCCATCTGTAAAACAAGGCTAATAAAAGTATCTACCTAATGGGCTTTTTATCCAGATTAGATGAGTTAATAAATTTAAATTGTTTACAAGCATATTTGGTACACAGTAACCTCTCATTGCCTGGAGAAACATCAATAACCTCAGATATGCAGATGACACCACCCTTATGGAAGAAAGTGAAAAGGAACTAAAAAGCCTCTTGAAGAAAGTGAAAGAGGAGAGTGGAAAAGTTGGCTTAAAGCTCAACATTCAGAAAACTAAGATCATGGCATCTGGTCCCATCACTTCATGGGAAATAGATGGGGAAACAGTGGAAACAGTGTCAAACTTTATTTTGGGGGGCTCCAAAATCACTGCAGATGGTGATTTCAGCCATGAAATTAAAAGACGCTTGCTCCTTGGAAGGAAATTTATGACCAACCTAGAAAGCATGTTCAAAAGCAGAGACATTACTTTGCCAACAAAGGTCCGTCTAGTCAAGGCTATGGTTTTTCCAGTGGTCATGTATGGATGTGAGAGTTGGACTGTGAAGAAAGCTGAGTGCCGAAGAATTGATGCTTTTGAACTGTGGTGCTGGAGAAGACTCTTGAGAGTCCCTTGGACTGCAAGGAGATCCAACCAGTTCATTCTAAAGGAGATTAGTCCTGGGTGTTCTTTGGAAGGACTGATGCTAAAGCTGAAACTCCAATACTTTGGCCACCTCATGCGAAGAGTTGACTCATTGGAAAAGACCTTGATGGTGGGAGGGATTGGGGGCAGGAGGAGAAGGGGACAACAGAGGATGAGATGGCTGGATGGCATCACTGACTCGATGGACATGACTTTGAGTGAACTCTGGGAGTTGGTGATGGACAGGGAGGCCTGGCCTGCTGCGATTCATGGGGTCCAAGAGTTGGACACGACTGAGCAACTGAACTAAACTGAACCTCTCAATGGAAGAGTTTGCTGTTATAATTTAAATCTTAGCATCAATACTACCTTATATATATGCTGGGGTCACAAATGGGCAGTTTGCAGGCTATATTTTACTAGGATCACATGGTGTTTACATTTTTTATTACAAAACTCACTTTGTTATTGTTTAGTCAATAGGTCATGTCTGATTCTTTTGTGACCCCATGGATTATAGCCCATCAGGCTCCTCTGTCCATGGAATTTCCCAGGCAAGAAAACTGGAGTCTGTTGCCATTTCCTTCTCCAGAGAATCTTCATGACCCAGGGACCAAACCCCCATCTCCTGATTTGGCAGCTTCCCTGGTGGCTTAGATGGCAAAGCATCTGCCCGCAATGCAGGAGACCTGGGTTCGATCCCAGGGTTGGAAAGATCCCCTGGAGAAGGAAATGGCAACCCACTCTAGTACTCTTGCCTGGAAAATCCCATGGATGGAGGAGCCTGGTCGGCTACAATCCATGGGGTTGCAGAGTCGGACACGACTGAGCAATTTCACTTTCACTTTCTTTACTACTGAGCCATCAGGGAAGCACACTATACCCTCTAGTTTAGTAGAAATTCTACTACTCCCTGTATCCACCTGTTTTATTAATTTGCCTAGTCTTGGAAGCTTTGGGTTTGAAATCTTTTGTAAGCACACCTCTTTTCTGATGCCCTTGGACAGAATCCCATGGGTTCAGTGCATACCTCCTTTAAAGCAGTTCTACAAATAAGTTCATTTGTATCACTTTTTTTTAGATTTCACATATAAGTGATGTCATATGATATTTGTCTTTCTCTGTTTGAGTTACTTCACTTATTATGATAATCTATAGGCCCATCCATGTTGCTACAAATGGCATTATTTCATTCTTTTTAATGGCTGAGTTATATTCCAGTGTATATGTATACTACATATTCTTTATCCTTTCATCTATCAATGAACATTTAGGTTACATCTTATCTTAGCCATTTACCAAAGGGGAACATGGGGTGGGGAGGGATACATTAGGATTTAGGGATTAACATATACATATATAAAATAGATAATCAATAAGGACCTACTGTATAGCACAGGGAACTCAATTCAATATTCTGTAAAAACCTATCTAGGAAAAGAACCTGAAAAAGAATGGATATATGTATATGTATAACTGAATCATGGGCTTCCCAAGTGGCTCAGTGGTAAAGAATCCACCTGCCAATGCAGGAAATGCAGGTTCAATCTCTGGGTAGGGAGATCCCCTGGAGAAGGAAATGGCAACCCACTTTAGTATTCTTGCCTAGAAAATCCCATGGACAGAGGAGACTGATGGGCTATAGTCCATGGGGTTGCAAAACAGTTGGACATGATCTAGTGACTAAACAAAAACAACAGCAAATAACTGAATCACTTAGCTATACACCTGAAACTAACACATAGTAAGTCAACTATACTGCAATATAAAATAAAAATTAAACTTAAAAAATAAATAAATTACATGTGCTATAAATTAATGTCTGACTTAATCAAGATTATAATAGGTTATACTAATTTTGTGTGGTATATTTGTATTTAATGATTCTTAATCACAGCGGGTAAGTACATGTATAGTGGGGAAATTGTGAAAGCACAGGTGCTAGTCTTCAAATGACTCTGTAGCACTGATTTCCAATTATAAAAATTTATTTTAGATGATCAAATTAGTAGTAGAGGGAAATTTTACAGTGCTAACTTGGGAATTTCCCCCTACACCTGAGTTTTAATGTCACAAGTTATTAATTACCTAGAATATAGTTTAGATGTATTTTTCTGTAAGACTGTTTAAAAGAACTGCAGGGCTACTGATAGTATCTCACACAATCACCACTGTGCAATAAGCCAGATAGTATAATAAACTTACGTTGTTATTCCAAACAAACATAAAAGCTGTTCTACAGCCTTTGATTATTTTCTTGTTTGAGTCTTCACTGTGAACTTCTTGAGCAAAGGGATCTCAGTATTGCTAGTACCTACATGGCTCTGGTGGTAAAGAACCCGCCTGCCAGTGCGGGAGACATAAGACATGTGAGTTCAATCCCTGGGTTGGGAAGATCCTCTGGAGAAGGGAATGGCAGCCCAATCCAGTATTCTTTCCTGGAGAATCCCATGGAGAGAGGAGCCTGACGGGCTGCAGTCTGTGGCGTCACAAAGAGCTGGACATGACTGAGGTGACTTGGCATGCATGCATCCAAAATAGTGCCTTAAACAAAGAATTGCTCAATAAACATTTATCGTGTGGCTGACTGGGTGAATGAGATGAATAGTTGATGTAGACCCTATTGTCACTTAAGAACAGGCTTCTGGAGAGAGTTATGGGGTTTCTTTGCAGGCAAACCTAAACTTAAGAAGCCATTTACAGAGAGCTTTCTGGTCCTGGCTGACTGATTTAAAGAGTTCTCTTTAACTTCTTTCCTCCAAGGCCTTATCTTCTTTGATAGATAATGGAATCAAATATTTGCATGGCAAATAGAAGGGGAAACGGTGGAAGTAGTGACAGATTTCCTCTTCTTGGACTCCAAAATCACTGCGGATGGTGACTGCAGCCATGAAATCACAAGACGACTTCTTCTTGGCAGGAAAGCTATGACAAGCCTAGACAGTATTGAAAAGCAGAGACATTACTCTGCCAACAAAGGTCTGTATAGTAAAGGCTGTGGTCTTCCCAGTGGTCATGTACAGTGGTGAGAACTGGACTGTAAAGAAAGCAGAATGCCAAAGAATTGATGCCTTCAAACTCTGGTGCTGGAGAAGACTCCTCAAAGTCCCTTGGACAGCAAGGAAATTAAACCAGTCAGTCTTAACGGAGATCAACCCTGAACATTCACTGGAAGGGCTGATGCTGAAGCTGTTGCTCCAGTAGTTTTGGTCATCTGATGTGAGCAGATGACTCACTGGAAAAGTCTCTGATGCTGGGAAAGATTGAGGGCAGAAGAAGAGGGCGTCAGAGGATGAGATGGTTGGACAGCATCACCAATGCAATGAACGTGAACTTGGACAAACTCCAGGAGATGGTGAGGGACAGGGAGGCCCCACGTGCTGCAGTCCAAAGAGTCAGACACAACTGGGCAACTGAACAACAACAATAATGGTATCAAACTAGTGGGACTTAGCCACAAAGGCAAAAGAGGCAAAACACAGTGCAACTCCCTATGCCTTTATAAATAACTTGGAATTTGTCAGAATAAGAGGCGTCTTCTAAAATGAAAGGGCATGAATCCTTTATTGGAAGACCACAAGCTCAGGTTTTGCACAAAATTGTCCCAAAACAACATTCCATCTTTAAAAGTGATTAATTGTTTTTTCCAAGTTAAGAAAGTAGGGATGTGTCCATCCATCAGTTGGTTAAGACCCCAGAACCTAGGTCTCTGTGCTTAGAAAATGGACCTTTAATAGTTGTACATACATTTGGGAGTAGTAGGACTGGATGCCATGCATCCCTAATTGTAACAGCATGATTCAGTGGAAAGATCACTGGATTTCAGACAAAGCTAGGTTGGAGTCTATGGCAAACAGACATTAAGATGGCAACCATAATCTCAATTTCTATCACTCACATACCTGTGTAATCATCTCTCTTTGAGTGGGAATGTAACCTATAATTTGCTCCTAACCAATAGAATATGGCAAAGGTGAGGGAATATTTATTCATGATTACATTGCATGATACAGTTGTCCCTCAGTATCTGTGGAAGAGTGATTCCAGGACTGCCTGCAGATATCAAAATCTGAGGATGCTCAAGTCCCTTACACAAAATGGTATAGTTTTGGTACAAAACCTGTATAATCCTCTTGTATACTTTAAATCATCTGTAGATTACTACTTATAATAAATAAGAAAATATAAATTCTATGTAAATAGTTGTGAATACAATGTCAATATTAATAATTACCAAGCACAACAAATTCAAGTTTTGCTTTTTGGAAGTTTCTGGAACTTTTTTCCTAATAATTTTTGATCCATGGATGTGGAGCCTACAGATACAGAGGGCCAACTGCATATGACACCACCCTGGTAGCTGACTTGTTCTCTTCTTCTTGACTTTGAGGAACAAGCTACCATGATTCCTACAGTCACAAGGAACTGAATGCTGCCAACAACCACACAGGTGGGGAAGTAGATTGTCCCTTAGTTGAGCCTCCAGATAAGAACTCAGCCCTGGCCAGCACTTTGATTGTGGCCTTGCAAGACCCTGAGCAGAGAATTAATTTAAGCCCTTCTGAACAGACTTTCAACAAAATTAGTTATGAAATAATAAATATTTGGAATTTTAAGCTGCTAAGTTTGTGGTGTGTGCATGCTAAATTGCTTAAGTAGTGTCCAACTGTTTGGAACCCTATGGATCCAGGCTTCTCTGTCCATGGGATTCTCCAGGCAAGAATACTGGAGTGGATTGCCATGCTCTCCTCAGGGGATCTTCCTGACCCAGGGATCGAACCCATGTCTCCTACATCTCCTGCATTGCTAGGCTTGTTTGTTAGCACTAGCGCCATCTGGGAAGCCCTAAGTTTGTAGTGAAAGTATTAACATTCAGTTCTGTCCAACTCTTTGCAACCCCATGGACTATAGCCCACCAGACTCTTCTGTGCATGGAATTCTCCAGACAAGAATACTTGAGTGGGTTGCCATTCCTTTCTCCAGGGGATCTTCCTGACTCAGAGATGGAACCTGAGTCTCCTGCATTTCAGGCAGATTCTTGTGTTTTTTTTTTTTTTTAATTTAAATTTATTTATTTTAATTAGAGGCTAATTACTTTACAATATTGTATTGGTTTTGCCATACATCAACATGAATCTGCCACGGGTGTACACATGTTCCCCATCCTGAACTCCCCTCCCACCTCCCTCCTCATACCATTCCTCTGGGTCATCCCAGTGCACCAGACCCAAGCATCCTGTATCCTGCATCGAACCTGGACTGGTGATTCGTTTCTTATATGATATTATACATGTTTCAATGCCATTCTCCCAAATCATGCCCCCCACACAGAGTCCAAAAGACTGTTCTATACATCTTTGTCTCTTTTGCTGTCTCGCATATAGGGTTATCGTTACCATCTTTCTAAATTCCATATATATGCATTAGTATACTGTATTGGTGTTTTTCTTTCTGGCTTACTTCACTCTGTATAATAGGCTCCAGTTTCATCCACCTCATTAGAACTGATTCTTTACCATCTGAGGCACTAGGGAAGCCCAGGTTTGTGGTAACTTGTTACAAAGCATAGCAAACCAATAATGAGTCATAGTTCCACCATTAGCTGCGTAGCTCTGGGCGTGCGCCTTCCTCTCTCTTTGCCTCGGTTTGCTCATCTATAAAATAAGAAATGATAACCATGCAAATGCTTGCCCCATCTCCTTTTGAGGGGGACTTTAGAAGCCAATGAATGTGGGAGTTCTTTGTAAATCATAAAGCCCTATACAAATGTGAGGAATGCCTATTGTTTTTCTTCCCAGCCTCTCCAGAGCCTAGCAGCTCAAGTAGGTGACCTTGAGAAAAAGAGAAGATTGGAAACAAATAACCAAAAAACTACAGTGGCCTTAACATTGACACTGGCTTGTCTGACCCATGTTGGAATATATGATTTAATGAAAAAGAATCCCTGTGGGTAGATTGAAACATCCTAACTGTTTGGAAGACATCCTAGCTAGATCCTTAAGATGTCTGGCTCCTTGTCTTCAGACTGTCCAGCAGCCAGGTGGACAGTCCTTTTTCCATCCTTTTTCTCTCTACCCCCTCCCATTCCCAGATTCTCACTTTACAGACATCAGTTCTAAAAGCCATTGTACAATAACCTTATTGCTTCTAGATCACTGCCTGAGGATGTGGAGGTTATATAGGGATGTGATGACCTGCTGGGTGGAGCAGAAGGCTGCTGACAACTGAGGGAGAGTAGAGTTCCTTTCAAAACAGACCAGTAGTTCATATGTTTGTTTACAGTTATTCAGCCTTGTGAGCCTGAGCTAGCGAAAAAGGTTTGCTGCTGAGGGCACTACACGACATGCACAGGTTGATCACCCAGCCTGCTCTTCCTTGAAATAGCAGAAATGTAGGTGTTAATCAACCACCTCTTCAGATACCCTGCTCCAAATTCATTCTGCCACATAGCTTTCATGGTATAATGTATGGCATTCAAGACCATGAATGATCTCGTTCCTGCCTGTTTTTTCTTGGTCCTCCTTCCGAAGCATCTTCTGGCTCTTCCTCAGACGCTGGTTTAGAATCTTCTCTTAGCCATTAGGTCTCTACCATAGAACAGAGAAAGCACCACTAACAATAACAACAACAATATGAACATCTAACACATTATGTGCTGGGAACCTTCCTAACTTTATTGTATATATTAATCCACTCATCACCATGACAAACCTAATAAGGAATGTACTGATATTTTTACCTGTTTTATGGATGAGGATATCAAGGTGCAGGTCCCCACTGCTAATGTGTAGTGGTGTGATTTGAACCCAGATACACTGAGCAAGAGAGCTATGCTATGGTTTGCTTTTTGTTTATTTGTTTGTTTCTCCCATCAGCCTGCGTGTTCCTTATGAGCAGCAATTTTGTGCCTAGTGCTTAGTACAATGTTTGTCACATAGTCGTGCTTAAAAGATGTTTATTGGATGAGAGGATGAACAAATACACAGAGAAAAGAACACAGAATTTGGAGTCAGAAAGCCTAGTGTCCAGCTTAGTATCTATCATCTAACAGTTTTGTGGATTTGAGCAAGTGAGTTAACCTTTCAAACTTCCAAAGTCCACATAGCATTGTGTTTATACATGTGGACTCTGAACCAGGATACCTCTGCTCAGAATGAGGCACTACCACTTACCATCTGTATGATCTTAAGCAAATCCCTTAGCCTTTCTGGGCCTCAGTTTCCTAAACTTTAAAATTAGAAAATTGTAGTAACAATGTCACAGGTTGTTGTGAGGGAAATATGAGTTAATACATACAAAGTGCTTAGAACACTGCCTGGGACATAGCAAGTGCTTGATACATGTTGGTCATTAATGTTATCACGCTTTCATATTTTCCCTTATGAAGATGGAGATGAGAATATTTATCTCACAAGGTTGTTTTAAGGATCATATGAGGCAAGATGTGGAAATACCCGTCATCTTAATAGCGCAGTGTAGCTACTACAACTAAACTTAGAAGTTCAGGCCCTGAAGCTCAGTTTCTATGTAGCTTAATTTTACACTCACAGGCAAAGTGGCAATCCCCCAAAAGTTGGGTAAATACTCTAGTGTTGATTCTGCCGGTGGTAAGGGGCCTACAACTCCCAGATTATGTGTGAGCATGGTGTTATATAAATAGAGACCTTCCCTCGTGTAAGTTGTAGGCCACAAAGTCTTCCGAATATGTGACATTTACCCCTAAAAGAGGCCAGGAGGTGGTCAGAGTTTGGCAGAAAGAGTGATATGACAAGAATAAAGGACTGTTAGGTCTTAAGAAAAGTTTCCACCCTCTGCACTGTCTCCCCTGAGACAGGAGAGTGACTAAGGCACAGAGCAAATGAGGGGCTTGTGTTAGATGAATGTGTTACAGTCCAGGCTACACACTGTCAACTCTGGACGCCATGAGTGAGAGAGAGAAGTGGGGAAGAGGATAAGGACTCAAGCAGTGGTCCAGCAACCCTGGTTCCCAAGAAGAAAGGGAATAGGGAGGAAAATAACCAAACACTGCTCTAAAATATCTTGGGCCCAAGAAGATGATTGCAGTTTACACATACTAAGGTTCCCAGAGACAAGGGTGGCTAGATTTTGCTCAAGCTGTGACCCTCTTTGGCTTGCCTAGGACAAGGGCCTCATCCACTTAGCCTTACTAAGAGAAAGAGGGATATAATAACTTCAAGTGAGAAAAATGCATTTTTTAACGGTGAGGGGAAAGTAGAGTGTCTGGAAAAATCTCCATTTGGGTTGTTGGAGCCCCTTAATGCTGGCAGCTGCTGACTGAGGTTTGAGTGGGAGGGTACAAAGGAAAGGGAAGGGAGGGAGAGATTTATGCCTGGACTGGACTGAGGGACTGGTCTAAGGAAGGCTGGGTTAAGTATAAGTACAATGCCTGGACTGGAACCAGAGGGACAACAGTGAGTGAAGGTTGCAGACATTTTTTCCCGTGTAGAACCTGGAGCAGATCTTTTAACATTTTCTTTTCCCTTTGTAATGCCTATAGTGACTAGAATAGGGATGGCCACACAAACAGCTGACTGAATGTTTAATAGAGGAGGGGCTGCTGAGGGAGGCCTTTAGTAAGGTTTGGAAAGCATAGGAGACCTCAGACTGGACGTCAGGGCTCTGCTATACATATGCAATTTTTTTTTCCTTTTAAAATAAACTTTTATTTATTTTTTTAATATAAATGTATTTCTTTTAATTGGACGTTAATTGCTTTACAGTATTGTATTGGTTTTGCCATACATCAACATGAATCCGCCACGGGTGTACACGTGTTCCCCATCCTGAAGCCCCCTCCCACCTCCCTCCCCATACCATCCCTCTGGGTCATCCCAGTGCACCAGTCCCAAGCATCCTGTATCATGCATCGAACCTGGACTGGTGATTCATTTCATATATGATATTATACATGTTTCAATGTCATTCTCCCAAATCATCCCACCCTCTCCCTCTCCCACAGAGTCCAAAAGACTGTTCTATACATCTGTGTCTCTTTTGCTGTCTCGCATACAGGGTTATTGTTACCATCTTTCTAAATTCCATATATATGCGTTAGTATACTGTATTGGTGTTTTTCTTTCTGGCTTACTTCACTCTGTATAATAGGCTCCAGTTTCATCCGCCTCATTAGAACTGATTCAAATATATTCTTTTTAATGGCAGAGTAATACTCCATTGTGTATATGTACCACAGCTTTCTTATCCACTCACCTGCTGATGGACATCTAGGTTGCTTCCATGTCCTGGCTATTATAAACAGTGCTGCAATGAACATTGGGGTACACGTGTCTCTTTCAATTCTGGTTTCCTCGGTGTGTATGCCCAGTAGTGGGATTGCTGGGTAATAAGGCAGTTCTATTTCCAGTTTTTTAAGGAATCTCCACACAATTTTAATGTGGTTTCTACAAAAATATACAGCTCCAGCTATGTGGCTAGCTGCTTGACTGCCTTGTACTGCATCCACTGCTCAGTACTGGATTTTAATCGGGATTTCCTAAGCACTTCATTGGGACCTAGTCTCAGGAGACGGGGATTATAGTAGATAAAAAAGGTTAAGACAGTCTTTGTTCTCTAGCTGGAAAGATAAACTCATGTGTCCCATTATAAAACGTATCAAAAGGCCAAATGAGTGAGCTCAGAGACCCTGGAAGGTGAAAATGACTGAGCTGCTTGACCTTGAAGAATTATTAGATTAGTGAAAGGAGAAAAGGGAAAAGGCAAGAATGGAAGGGAAGAGAAACTCCAGGCAGGGGAGCAACTTGAGTAAAGGTTTGGGGGTAGGAATGAGCATAGTGTCTATTCCAGATACACAATCCTCATGTGATAGAACATATGACCTGTATTCAAGACATTTCTTCTACTCTTTAATCAAACACAGGTTTGGCTATGTAGATAGATGTACAGATGTTAGATGATAGATAGATGACAGATAGATAGATAGATAGTAAGTAATCCTGGGCCAATAAACAGAACCATGTTTAATTATTCTAGGTTGGCCATTAATTCACTATATACTAAATCAGTAATCCATTATGACTTTGGACACATCATTTATTCTCTGTGGCCTCTGCTCTCTGCTCTACAACAGAATGGGGGCAGGCACCCAGACTCTTTAACGAAAGAGATTCACCCTCTTACTAGCCTCTCCCTCACCCACACACCCTTTATAATGCTGTATACTCCCAGGAACCCAGAGAATAACTGTGAAGTGAACAATGTTTCCCAGATATAATCAGAAGCAATGACACCAAGAGCCAAAGCCCATGACAGCCTGAGTCATTTTTAATCTCCTGCTCCTGGGATTAAACTTTAGATTCAAGGCACTGGGCAGAGGAAGGGGCCCCAATGTGGACATGGTGCCCTGGCTGTGGCAGGAGAAGCAGCCCTGTGGCTTTGGGAGGCAGAGGTTTCAGTCTCCCACCTTGAACCTCAAAGGCTCCCCTTGGCCACCCAGGAAACAGGTGGGGCTGAAGTTGGGCAAGCAAGAAACAGCTGAACCAAGGCACCCATGTGTGAGGTACAGAAGGGTCCACTTCATCTGTCCTCCTCCCTCCAGGCCCTCATCAGACTTGGGCTAGAACATTTTTCAGCTCACCTGCTCCCACCTCTACCTGGTGGAGGACTCACCTTCTCTGCCTTCCTGCCAAGCATCCTCACCCAGTTTCCAAGTGAACTGGGGCAGACCTGGAAGCTTCTTGTCTCAGCTGGTGCAGGATTCTGCTTGACAGAAAGTTCTTCCTGCTGGTAAGCCAATCTTGCTCCCCTGTAACTTCCTTCCACACATCCATGTTCTGCCCTCAGGACAACCAACCAGACAGGACTGCTCCTTGTTCTCAGGAACTGTCCTTCACATATTTGAACACAGCTATAGCTGCCATTCTTGCTCCCTAGCCAGGCTTCTCTTTCCCTCTCTCTCTCACAGAGTTTTAGTGATATATAATTAACATACTTTATGATTTTTTTCATCCATTTAAAGTATACAGCTCAATTGTTTTCATTGTCTAGTTGCTCAGTCGTGTCCAACTCTTTGTGACCATGTGGACTGGAGCTTCCCAGGCCCCTCTGTCCATGAGATTCCCCAGGCAAGAATACTGGAGTGGGTTGCCATTCCCTTCTCCAGGGTGTCTTCCTGACCCAGGGATTGAAAACACATCTCCTGTATTAACAGGTGGATTCTTTATCGCTGAGCCACCAAGGCAGCCTGTACAATGCCATACTTTTAGTTTATTCACAAGGCTGGGCAACCATCACCACAATCAAAAAGAAATCTTGCACCTACTATCAGCCCATTTCTCCCCAGCACCTGAAGCCTAGGCAGCCATTAATTTACTTCATGTCTCTATCAATTTGTCTATTCTGGAAATTTTTTATAAATGAAGTTGGAAACATGGGTTTGATTCATACTCTATGAAATTTTGGGTAACTCACTTGACCTCTCTATGACTCAATTTTTCCAGCATAAAAATAGTAATATTCATTTTAACTTCATAGATTAATAATGAGGCTTAACTGAGCTAATGAATATAAAACACCTAATAGAGAGTATGCTTTTATTACTGCTTTTTACAAAGTGAATTTCCGTATCATTGCTCTCACCTTCAACTGATATGTTCTCATTGGAATGGAGCAGAGCAGGACTTAGAGTGATAATGTAAATATTTAGGTGATATTCAATACATTTAGCAGCCCATTAAAGCGTGACCCATCAGAGTGACCTCAGCACTAAAGCAGGTCCTATATATAGGCTTTCTGTTGAACTGTGCACTAACTCACTGATTTCTGAACTATGGAAAGGTCAAGGGTTCGGGGGATTATTAGGGTAACAGAAGAGACACTTGGCAGCTTCTGTGGTACTACTGTTTACCAATCAGGGTGGAAGGATTTCAATATTTTAACAACTGCTATGGCTATCCAGAGGCTTCCCAGGTGGTGCTAGTGGTAAAGAACCTGCCTGCCAATGCAGGAGACAAGTGAGGGTTCGATCCCTGGGTCAGGCAGATCCCCTGGAGGAGGGCATGGTGACACACTCCAGTGTTCTCTCCTGGAGAATCCTATGGACAGAGAAGCCTGGCGAGCTATGGCCCATAGCGATACAAAGAACTGGACATGACTGAAGCAACTTAGCACGTATGTATGGCTATCCCATTGTGTACTGGCTGGAGGTTGGGCCTGAGCAGGATCATCATCTTCCTTGCTGTGGACACTGTACTTCTCACTACTGTATCCTCACCACTTTTTAATAACCACCTCATGCTGCACTGAGAATTGAGATTGAAGCCCTTAAACCTTTTCTATTCAGGCTGCTGCTAAGCTCTCTCATCCCTTAACAACCTCTACTAGATCATGTTTTGAATCTAAGTTAAGAATCTTAGATTTACAAATGTGATTCACTTTGATCATTAAGCTCCTTGACTTCAACTTCATACCCAACCTTCTAGAGGGGCTTCAAGGCTGCCATGCAGGCAGGGCTGGCAATGGCAATAATGACCCCTGGCCCCCACATTTTTTCCTTGGCTCCTCAGAAGTGGAAAGGGCTCTGTTAAGCTTTGCTCTTGACCACGAATTTAGAATATACTACACATTGTGAGAAGAGGAGATGGCTTGAAGAAGGAGGAAATGGAAAGACTATACAAAAAAAATCAAAACTCCAGTCTGAATAGAGATGTGGCAACACCAGACCAATTTCAGTCCCAAGCAGGTCTCCAGGTGGAGGATGATCTGGGAGCAGCACCCAGGAAGGAGTCTTCCAAAGTACAGAAAGAAAGAGCCTCAGGCCAAGTAGAGACATTCCAGGAAATCTAACTGAGAAGAAGAGGAAGGTAAATAGAACAATGACCCCCAAATGAGGACAGCAAATAGGCTTCTGGTCCAATGGTAGTGTGTGAAGTAATGAGTGTCAGGGGCAGATAAATGGGGTAGAAGTGGTATCTAGAACTTCTTTCCTGGAACCCAGACTAGCAAGATATTTCCAATTTCATTACTTGTAAGGTTGCTTTTTGCTATCTGTCTGACTGACCTCTTGGTGGTGGTGAAAGTGGGGAGAGAGAGGGCAGCTAGTATAAACAGCTGGGGCATAGCTCTATCTAGGTTGTGGACAGATAATCTAAGGGTCCGATGGGGTGATGAGTGCAGCCTGTCTAATGAGGAAAGCGGAATCTCTTTCCAGCTAGGCAGTCGGTGTGCTGAGAAGTTTAGTTGGCATCTGGGGACTGGAAAAAGAAAATGTATCTCCTCAGAAGTCAGTGTAGCAGCTTGGAAGAGAAGAGGGAGGGTAGAATTTCAGCTTCATTTCTTGCTCAGCTCTGGTGGCTGAGTGTTGCAGGGTTGGGAGCAATTGAAGGGACCATAAGATGCTCTGTATGGGCCTCCAAATGTATGCTCACTGATGCTAACACCTACTCATGAAATGTCTCTTGAATTATGCTAGGAAGACTTGCTAATGAAAACTCTGACCTATTTAACAAGGCAAAGGTGTCTTTCCAGTGTGAAACCCCCAAATGTAGATTGGATATTTTTCTCCAGAAGACAGGGCTAGGAATCTCCACCCACAAGGCTAGATCTCTCTTCTATTTTGTTTGCTTTCATAATGTTGTGATTAACAGCAGTCTCACCTGGGTTCAAATTCTAGCCCTGCCACTTACTGTTACCTTCACGTCTCTGTGACTCAGTTTCCTCATCTGTAGAATAGGTATAATGAGAAAATCTTTCTCTTAGTGTTATTGAGAGGAATCACATTGTAGATCATACACAATTAGAGCAGAGCTTATCATGTATTAATAATTCAACATATGTGATGATTTGGATTCTGACTCATGATCTGACTTAGTCATAGCCCTTCTTGCTTTACATCTTCTGTAAATATCCCTAACTAAGCCACTTAAAAAACAAGGTTGGCACAAAGAGGGATCTCCTTTTTCCTTCTTACCAGCTTCCCACTCAGTTCTCCAGCCAATCTGAATACATGGTATATACCTGTATATATCCTGCAGTTACTGTGGTCTCACCTCTCACCTCTACTGTGTTGTTCTAGGACCACTCCTCTCATCCTCTATTCCCCTATATTACCACAGACTTGATCCCCTGGGAAGCTGCTCCTTCTATCTTTTCTCCTTTCCTGTCTGCCTTTTTCTTCCCCTACATCCATCCAATCCATCCAGTCATATAAGCCAGATATCTAAGAGAATAATCCTAGATTAAGAGTCAGAAAACTTTTCCTGTAAAGAGTCAGATGGTAAGTATTTTAGGCTGTGAGGGCTAGATATAGTCTCTGTCACAATTACTCAAGTCTGTCATTGTTGTACGAAAGCAGCCTTAGACAATGCTTAAACCAATGGGTGTAACTGTATTCCAATAAAACTTTATTTATAAACACAGGCAATGGGCCAGATCTGGCCTGTGGGCTATAGCTTGAGGATAAGAATCCTTGCAGCGCATTATTTTATGAGTAAAATCCAGTCTCTTTTCCAATTCATTAAAAAAATATCTCAAATCTGTTCACTTCTTGCAAACTACCTCCACCCTGGACCAAGCCACTGTCATTTCTTCCCTAGACCATTCATTGTAGGAGCCTCCTGTTTTGTTTCTCTGATTCCAATCTTGTTCCCCTACAGTTCATTCTTCACTTGACAGCCAGAGTGTTCCCTTAAATTTAATCATGTTACCCTTCTAATTAAAATCATTCAATAATTTCACACTTTTCTTAGGATAAAGATCCAGATCCTTACTATGGTTTATATCATGCTGCATGATCTGACCCTGCCTATCTTTGTAGATTTTTCACCTACCACTTCCTTCCTATTCACTATGCCTGAGTCACCTGGCCTTCTTTTAGTTCTTCAAACATGCCAAACTCTTATATCCTAGGGCCTTTACATTAGCTGTTTCCTGTACTAAAATTCTGCTTCCTCCTCACCCCTCCACCTCTGTTAATCCATGCTTAATTAATGGCTATTTATCCATCAACCCTCAACCCAAAGGCCATTTTCTTTGGAAAGTCTTCCCTAGTCATTCCCAGACTACAATAAGCTTGATATTAATACAATTTCAGAACTCCCCATAATTTTCCTTCCTATAATACATCCCAGTTTCTAATTAAGCAGTGGTTTGTATGATTGTTTGAGTAAAACCTATCTTCCTTACTAAGGTATAAGCTTCATGGCAGCAGAGATTGGGCCTGTCTTGTTGATTATACAGATGTAGCCTTTATATTATGTTGATGAAACCAGAAGGGAAAGAGACACGTGTACCCCAATGTTCATCACAGCACTGTTTATAATAGCCAGGACATGGAAGCAACCTAGATGTCCATCAGCAGATGAATGGATAAGAAAGCTGTGGTACATATACACAATGGAGTATTACTCAGCCATTAAAAAGAATACATTTGAATCAGTTCTAATGAGGTGGATGAAACTGGAGCCTATTATACAGAGTGAAGTAAGCCAGAAAGAAAAACACCAATACAGTATACTAACGCATATATATGGAATTTAGAAAGATGGTAACAATAACCCTGTGTATGAGACAGCAAAAGAGACAATGATGTATAGAACAGTCTTATGGACCCTGTGGGAGAAAGAGATGGTGGGGAGATTTGGGAGAATGGCATTGAAACATGTAAAATATCATGTATGAAACGAGTTGCCAGTCCAGGTTCCATGCACGATACTGGATGCCTGGGGCTAGTGCACTGGGACGACCCAGAGGGATGGTATGGGGAGGGAGGAGGGAGGAGGGTTCAGGATGGGGAACACATGTATACCTGTGGCGGATTCATTTTGATATTTGGCAAAACTAATACAATTATGTAAAGTTTAAAAATAAAATAAAATTAAAAAAAAAAGAAAAAATAATTGCAGTTTCGGGTCATGAATTTTAAATCATTATAACTAGGTTCAAACACATCTTTATTCATCAAAATAGGAACCATTACAATCAACACATTTTTGCCAACGAGAAATAAGTTTGTTTATTCCTGCAGTGCAAAACTCTGAGCTTCAGGATTCAACAAACTCTTGGAAAGCATTTTCTGCCTTCTGCTGGTTGTTGAAGCGTTTTCCCTGTGAAAAGTTGTCAATATGCTTAAAGAAGTGGTAGTATGTTGGTGAGAGGTCAGGTGAGTATGGCAGATGAGGCAAAACTTCATAGCCCGATTCGTTCAACTTTTGAAGCCTTGGTTGTGTGATGTGCAGTCAGTTGTTGTCTGGCAGAAAAATTGGGCCCTTTCTGTTGACCAATGACAGCTGCAAGCATTGAAGTTTTAGTGCACCTCATTGATTTGCTGAGCATACTTCTCAGATGTGATGGTTCTGCTGGGATTCAGGAAGCTATAGTGGATCAGACTGGCAGCAGACCACCCAACAGTGACCATGACCTTTTTTTTTTTTGGTGCAAGTTCAGCTTTGGGAAGTGCTTTGGAGCTTCTTCTCTGTCCAACCACTGAGTCGGTCATTACTGGTTATTATATAAAGTCAACTTTTCTTCACACGTCACAATACGATCAAGAAATAGTTCATTGTTGTTGCATAGAATAAGAGAAAACAACACTTCAAAACAATGATATTTTTGATTTTGGGTCAGCTCATGAGCGGAGAAGGCAATGGCACCCCACTCCAGTACTCTTGCCTGGAAAATCCCATGGACATAGGAGCCTGGTAGGCTGCAGTCCATGGGGTCGCTAAGAGTCGGACACGACTGAGCGACTTCACTTTCACTTTTCACTTTCATGCATTGGAGAAGGAAATGGAAACCCACTCCAGTGTTCTTGCCTGGAGAATCCCAGGGATGGGGGAGCCTGGTGGGCTGCTGTCTATGGGGTCGCACAGAGTCAGACACGGCTGAAGTAACTTAGCAGTAGCAGTAGCAGTAGCAGCTCATGAGGCACCCACTTACTGAGCTTTTTTATTTTCCAATTTGCTTCAAATGCCAAATGACCATACAATGGTCAACATTGAGTTCTTTGGCAACTTGTGTAGTTTTAAGAGGATTAGCTTCGATGATTGCTCTCAACTGGCCATTGTCAACTTCTGATGGCTCGCAACTGGACTCCTCATCTTTAAGGCTCCAGTCTTCTTTGCAAAACTTCTTGAACCACCACTGCACTGTTACATTTGCTAGCAGTTCCTGGTCCAAATGCGTTGTTGACCTTTCAAGTTGTCTCTGCTGTTTTATGACACATTTGAACTCAAATAAAATCACTTGAATTTGCTTTTTGTTTAACATCACTTCTATACTATAAAATAAATATAAAATAAACAGCAAGTAATAAGTCATTAGCAAAAAAAAAATCGAGAAATGGTCATTAAAATGTATATAACATAACCACATTTATTTAAGAATGTATTTCAATATCCAACAACAAAGTTCAACAATGCAAAACCGCAATTATTTTTGCACCAACCTAATGAAACTGTTTCCATTTTTTAAAAAAACTATGTTGTTGAGGTGTAATTGGCATATAATAAACTACATGTCTTAAAATATACAATTTAATGAATTCTGATGTATGTATATGTCATGAAACCATCCCTGCCATCAGCATAATGCTTATAACCATCACCCCCCAAAATTTCCTCTTACTCCTTTGTATCCTGTTCCTTCCCAGGTAATCATTAACCTGACACAATTATTTCTGACACAATAAGTTGGCTTGAATTTTTAAATTTTTATTTTTCACAACTAGGATATTATTTTTACTGTTGTCATTTTTTCTCATCCAATTCACCACCTCCTCTCCCCACCCTTTTATTGTGGTAAAATATATATAGCATAAAATTTTCCATTTTAACCATTTAAAAATGCACAATTCAGTGGCATTAATTACATTCACAATGTTATGCAATCATCACCAGTGTTGTTGTTGTTATTCAGTCACCCAGTCACTCTTTGCAACCCTGTGGACTGCAGCATTCCAGGCCTCCCTGTCCCTCACCGTCTCCTGAAATTTGCCCAAGTTCATGTCCATTGCATTGGCGATGCCTTCCAACCATCTCATCCTCTCCTGCCCTAAATTTTTCCCAGCATCAGGGATTTTTCCAGTGAGTCAGCTGTTTGCATCATGTGACCAAAATACTGGATCTTCAGCTTCAACATCAGTCCTTCCAAAGAGTATTCAGGGTTGATTTCCTTTAGGATTGACAGGTTTGATCTTCTTGCTACTCAAGGGATCCTCAGGACTCTTCTCCAGCACCACAGTTTGAAGGAATCAATTATTTGGCACTCTGCATTCTTTATGGTCCAGTTCTCACAACCATAGGTGACCACCAGGAGGACCATAGCCTTAACTATACAGACCTTTGTTAGCAGGCTGATGCCTCTGCTTTTCAACACACTATCTAGGGTTGTCCTAGCTTTCCTGCCAAGAAGCAATCGTGTTTTGATTTCGTGGCTGCAGTCACCATCCGCAGTGATTTTAGAGCCCAAGAAGAGGAAATCTGTCATTTCTTTTACCTTTTCCCTTTCTATTTTCCATGAAGTAATGGGGCCAGATGCCATGATCTTAGTTGTTTTAGTATTTAGTTTTAAGCCGACTTTTTCATTCTTCTCCTTCACCCTCATCAAGAGGTTCTTTAGTTCCTCTTCACTTTCTGCCATTAGAGTGGTATCATCCACAAATCTGAGCTTGTTGATATTTCTCCTGCCTATCTTGACTCCAGCTTGTAACTCATCCAGCCCAGCACTTCTCATGATGTGCTCAATGTAGAGGTTAAATAAATAGGGTGACAACAGACAGCCCTGTCACACTCCTTTCTCAATCCTGAACCAATCAGTTGCTCCATATACAGGGTTCTAACTGTTGCTTTTGACCTGCATACAGGTTTATCAGGAGACAGGTAAGATTGTCTGGTATTTCCATCTCTTTAAAGGATCACTACCAAACAAAGCTAGTGGAGGTGATGGAATTCCAGTTGAGCTATTTCAAATACTGAAAGATGATGCTGTGAAAGTGCGGCACTCAATATGCCAGCAAATTTGGAAAACTCAGCAGTGGCCACAGGACTGGAAAAGGTTAGTTTTCATTCCAATCCCAAAAAAAGGCAATGCCAAAGAATGCTCAAACTACCACACAATTGCACTCATCTCACACGCTAGTAAAGTAATGCTCAAAATTCTCCAAGCCAGGCTTCAGCAATACGTGAACTGTGAACTTCCAGATGTTCGAGCTGGTTTTAGAAAAGGCAGAGGAACCAGAGATCAAATTGCCAACATCCGTTGGATCATCAAAAAAGCAAGAGAGTTCGAGAAAAACATCTATTTCTGCTTTATTGACAATGCCAACGCCTTTGACTGTGTGGACCACAATAAATTGTGGAAAATTCTGAAAGAGATGGGAATACCAGACCACCTGCCCTGCCTCTTGAGAAATCTGTATGCAGGTCAGGAAGCAACGGTTAGAACTGGATATGGAACAACAGATTGGTTCCAAATAGGAAAAAAGTACATCAAGACTGTATATTATCACCCTGCTTATTTAATTTATATGCAGAGTACATCATGAGAAACGCTGGGCTGGAAGAAGCACAAGCTGGAATCAAGATTGCCAGGAGAAATATCAATAACCTCAGATATGCAGATGACACCACCCTTATGGCAGAAAGTGAAGAGGAATTAAAAGCCTCTTGATGAAACTGAAAGAGGAGAGTGAAAAAGTTGGCTTAAAGCTCAACATTCAGAAAACTAAGATCATGGCATCTGGTCCCACCACTTCATGGGAAATAGATGGGGAAACAGTGTCAGACTTTATTTTGGGGGGCTCCCAAATCACTGCAGATGGTGACTGCAGCCATGAAATTAAAAGACGCTTACTCCTTGGAAGGAAAGTTATGACCAACCTAGATAGCATATTCAAAAGCAGAGATATTACTTTGCCAACAGAGGTCCCTCTGGTCAAGGCTGTGGTTTTTCCAGTGGTCACATATGGATGTGAGAGTTGGACTGTGAAGAAAGCTGAGTGCCAAAGAATTGATGCTTTTGAACTGTGGTGTTGGAGAAGACTCTTGAGAGTCCCTTGGACTGCAAGGACATCCAACCAGTCCATTCTGAAGGAGATCAGCCCTGGGATTTCTTTGGAAGGAATGATGCTGAAGCTGAAACTCCAATACTTAGGCCACCTCATGCGAAGAGTTGACTCACTGGAAAAGACTCTGATGCTGGGAGGGATTGGGGGCAGGAGGAGAAGGGGACGACAGAGGATGAGATGGCTGGATGGCATCACTGACTCGATGGACATGAGTTTGAGTGAACTCTGGGAGTTGGTGATGGACAGGGAGGCTTGGCGTGCTGCAATTCATGGGGTCACAAGGAGTCGGACATGACTGAGTGACTGAACTGAACTGATGTTCCTATTGCCATTTTCTTATTTCTTTGTGATTGATTTTGTAGCTCTTTTTACTTCTCTTGTATTTCTTGACTGTATGTCCCTTTAACATTTGTTGTAAACCTGGTTCAGTGGTACTGAATTCTCTTAGCTTTTGCTTTTCTTGACTGTATGTCCCTTTAACATTTGTTGTAAACCTGGTTCAGTGGTACTGAATTCTCTTAGCTTTTGCTTTTCTGAAAAGCTTTTTATTTCTCCTTCAATTTTGAATGAGATCGTTTCCAGGTACAGTAATCTTGGTTGTAGATTTTTTCCCTTTCAGTACTTTAAATATATCCTGCCATTCCATTCTGGCCTGCATAATTTCTGTTGAAAGATCAGCTGTTAAGCATATGGGCTTTTCTTGTATGTTATTTGTTGCTTCTCCCTTGCTGCTTTTAATACTCTTTCTTTGAGTTTAGTCTTTGTTAGTTTGATTAGTGTGTTTTGGCCTGTTTCTCCTTGGGTTTATCCTGTATGGGACTCTTTCTGCCTCTTGGACTTGATTGAAAATTTCCTTTTCCATGCTGGGGAAGTTTTCAACTATAATCTCTTCAAAAATTTTCTCATACCCTTTGTTTTTCTCTTCTCCTTCTGGGGCCCCAATAATTCAAATATTGGTGCATTTGGTATTGTCCCAGATGGCTCTAAGACTATACTCTGTTCTTTTCATTCTTTTTACTTTATTTTGCTCTACAGCAGTTATTTCCACCATTTTATCTTCCAGTTCACTGATTCAATCATCTGCTTCAGATATTCTGCTACTGATTCCTTCTAGAGTATTTTTAATTTCAGTTATTGTGTTGTTTGTCTCTGTACATTTATTCTTTAATTCTTCTAAGTTTTTTTCTGTATTTATTTATAAATTTATTTATTTTAATTGGAGGCTAATTACTTTATAATATGGTAGTGGTTTTTGCCATACATTGACATGAATCAGCCATGGGTTTACATGTGTTCCCCATCCTGAACCCCCCTTGCACCTCCCTCCCCATCCCATCCCTCTGGGCCATCCTAGTGCAACAGCCCTGAGCACCCTGTCTCATGCATCGAACCTAGACTAGAGATCTGTTTCACATATGATAAAATACATGTTTCAATGCTATTCTCTCAGATCATCCCACCCTTGCCTTCTCCCACAAAGTCCAAAAGACTGTTCTATATATCTGTGTCTCATTTGTTGTCTCGCATATAAGGTTATTGTTACCATTTTTCTAGATTCCATATATATGCGTCAGTATACTGCATTAGTGTTTTTCTTTCTGGCTTACTTCACTCTGTATAATAGGCTCCAGCTTCATCCACCTCATTAGAACTGATTCAAATGTATTCTTTTTAATGGCTGAGTAATACTCCATTCTGTATATGTACCACAGCTTTCTTATCCATTCATCTGCTGATGGACATCTAGGTTGCTTCCATGTCCTGGCTATTATACACAGTGCTGTGATGAACATTGGGGTACACGTGTCTTTTCAGTTCTGGTTTCCTTGGTGTGTATGCCCAGCAGTGGGATTTCTGGATCATATGGCAGTTCTATTTCCAGTTTTTTAAGGAATCTCCACACTGTTCTCCATAGTGGCTGTACTAGTTTGCATTCCCACCAACAGTGTAAGAGGGTTCCCTTTTCTCCAAACCCTCTCCAGCATTTATTGCTTGTAGACTTTTGGATAGCAGCCGTTCTGACTGGCATGAGATGGTACCTCATTGTGGCTTTGATTTGCATTTCTCTGATAACGAATGAGGTTGAGCATCTTTTTGTGTGTTTGTTAGCCAGCTGTATGTCTTCTTTGGAGAAATGTCTGTTTAGTTCTTTGGCCCACTTTTTGATTGGGTCGTTAATTTTTCTGGAATTGAGCTGCAGGAGTTTCTTGTATATTTTTGAGATTAATTCTTTTTCAGTTGCTTCGTTTGCTATTATTTTCTCCCATTCTGAAGGCTGTCTTTTCACCTCGCTTATAGTTTCCTTCGTTGTGCAAAAGCTTTTAATTTTAATTAGGTCCCATTTGTTTATTTTTGCTTTTATTTCCATTACTCTGGGAGGTGAGTCATAGAGGATCCTGCTGTGATTTATGTCGGGGAGTGTTTTGCCTATGTTTTCCTCTAATAGTTTTATAGTTTCTTGTCTTATGTTTATATCTTTTATCCATTTTGAGTTTATTTTTGTGTATTTGATTAGAAAGTGTTCTAGTTTCATTCTTTTACAAGTGGTTGACCAGTTTTCCCAGCACCACTTGTTAAAGAGATTGTATTTTCTCCGTTGTACATTCTTGCCTCCTTTGTCAAAGATAAGGTGTCCATAGGTACGTGGATTTATCTCTGGGCATTCTATCTTATACCATTGATCTATATTTCTGTCTTTGTGCCAGTACCATACTGTCTTGACACTGTAGCTTTGTAGTAGAGCCTGAAGTCAGGCAGGTTGATTCCTCCAGTTTCATTTTTCTTTCTCAAGATTGCTTTAGCTATTCGAGGTTTTTTGTATTTCCATACAAATTGGGAATTTATTTGTTGTAGTTCTGTGAAAAATACCGTTGGTAGCTTGATAGGGATTGCATTGAGTCTATTGATTGCTTTGGGTAGTATACTCAATTTCACTATATTGATTCTTCCAATCCATGAACACGGTATATTTCTCCATCTATTTGTGTCCTCTTTGATTTCTTTCATCAGTGTTTTATAGTTTTCTATATATCAGTCTTTTGTTTCTATAGGTAGATATATTCCTAAGTATTTTATTCTTTTCGTTGCAATGGTGAATGGAATTGTTTCCTTAATTTCTCTTTCTGTTTTCTCATTGTTTGTGTATAGGAATGCAAGGGATTTCTGTGTGTTAATTTGATATCCTGCAATTTTGCTATATTCATTGATTAGCTCTAGTAATTTTCTGGTGGAGTCTTTAGGGTTTTCTATGTAGAGGATCATGTCATCTACAAACAGTGAGAGTTTTATTTCTTCTTTTCCAACTTGGATTCCTTTTATTTCTTTTTCTGCTCTGATTGCTGTGGCTAAAACTTCCAGAACTATGTTGAATAGTAGTGGTGAGAGTGGGCACCCTTGTGTTGTTCCTGACTTTAGGGGAAATGCTTTCAATTTTTCAACATTGAGAATAATGTTTGCTGTGGGCTTGTCACATATAGCTTTTATTTTGTTGAGGTATATTCCTTCTATTCCAGCTTTCTGGAGAGTTTTTTTTATCACAAATGGATATTGAATGTTGTCAAAGGTTTTCTCCTCATCTATTGAGATAATCATATGGTTTTCATCTTTCAATTTGTTAATATGGTGTATTACATTGATTGATTTGCAGATATTAAAGAATCCTTGCATTTCTGGGATAAAGCCCACTTGGCCATGATGTATGATCTTTTTAATATGTTGTTGGATTCTGTTTGCTAGAATTTTGTTAAGGATCTTTGCATCTATGTTCATCAGTGATATTGGCCTGTAGTTTTCTTATTTTGTGGCATCTTTGTCTGCTTTTGGTATTAGGGTGATGGTGGCCTCATAGAATGAGTTTGGAAGTTTACCTTCCTCTGCAATTTTCTGGAAGAGTTTGATTAATACAGGTGTTAGCTCTTCTCTATATCTTTGGTAGAATTCATCTGTGAAGCCATCTGGCCCTGGGCTTTTGTTTGCTGTAAGATTTCTGATTACACTTTTGATTTCCATGCTGGTGATGGGTTTGTTAAGATTTTCTATTTCTTCCTGGCTCAGTTTTGGAATGTTGTACTTTTCTAAGAATTTTTCCATTTCTTCCAAGTTGTCCATTTTAGTGGCATATAGTTGCTGATATTAGTCTCTTATGATCCTTTGTATTTTTGTGTTGTCTGTTGTGATTTCTCCATTTTCATTTCTAATTTTGTTGATTTGATTCTTCTCCCTTTGTTTCTTGATGAGTCTGTCTAATGGTTTGTCAATTTTATTTATCTTCTCAAGGAACCAGCTTATAGGTTTGTTGATATTTCCTATGGTCACTTTTGTTTCTTTTGCATTTATTTCTACCCTAGTTTTTAAGATTTCTTTCCTTCTACTAACACTGGGGTTCTTCATTTCCTCCTTTTATAGTTGCTTTAGGTGTAGAGTTAGGCTGTTTATTTGACTTTTTTCTTGTTTCTTTAAGTAAGCCTGTATTGCTATGAACCTTCCCCTTAGCACGCTTTTACAGTGTCCCATAGGTTTTGGGTTGTTGTGTTTTCATTTTCATTTGTTTCTATGCATATTTTAATTTCTTTTTTGATTTCTTCTGTGATTTGCTGGTTATTCAGCAGCATGTTGTTTAGCCTCCATATGTTGGAATTTTTAATAGTTTTTCTCCTGTAATTGATATCTAATCTTACTTCATTGTGGTCAGAAAAGATGATTGGAATTATTTCATTTTTTTGAATTTACCAAGGCTAGATTTATGGCCCAGGATGTGAACTATCCTGGAGAAGGTTCCATGTGCACTTGAGAAAATGGTGAAATTCATTGTTTTGGAGTGAAATATCCTACAGGTATCAGTTAGGTCTTACTGTGTATTGTGTCATTTAAAGTTTGTATTTCCTTGTTGATTTTCTGTTTAGTTGATCTAGCCATAGATGTGAGTGGTATATTAAAGTCTCCCACTATTATTGTGTTATTGTTAATTTCCCCTTACATACTTGTTAGCATTTGGCTTACATATTGTGGTACTCCTATGTTGGGTGCACATATATTTATAATTGTAATATCTTCTTCTTGAATTGATCCTTTGATCATTATGCAGTGTCCTTCTTTGTCTCTTTTCATGGCCTTTATATTAAAGTCTATTTTTTCTGATGAGTATTGCTACTCCTGCTTTCTTTTGGTCTCCATTTGTGTGAAATATCTTTTTCCAGCCATTCAGTCTGTATGTGTCCCTTTTTTGAGGTGGGTCTCTTGTAGACAACTTATACAGGAATCTTGTTTTTGTATCCATTCAGCCAGTCTTTGTCTTTTGGTTGGGACAGTCAACCCACTTACATTTAAGGTAATTATTAATAAGTATGGTCCCATTGCCATTTACTTTATTGTTTTGGGTTCAATTTTATACACCCTTCCTTTGTTTCATGTGTTTGGAAGATCCTTTACATTTGTGAAGAGCTGGTTCGGTGATGCTGAATTCTCTTAGCTTTTGCTTGTCTCTAAAGCTTTTGACTTCTCCTTCATATTTGAATAAGTTCCTTGCTGGGTACAGTAATCTGGGTTGTAGGTTTTTCCCTTTCATGGCTTTAAGTATGTCCTGCCATTCCCTTCTGGCCTGAAGAGTTTTTATTGAAAGATCAGCTGTTATCCTTATGGGAATCTCCTTGTGTGTTATTTGTTGTTTTTCCCTTGCTGCTTTTAATATTTGTTCTCTGTGTTTAATCTTTGTTAACTTGATTAATATGTGTCTTGGGGTGTTTCGCCTTGGGTTTATACTGTTTTGGACTCTCTGGGTTTCTTGGACTTTGGTGACTATTTTCTTCCCCATTTTAGGTAAGTTTTCAACTATTACCTCCTTGAGTAATTTTTTATGACCTTTCTTTTTGTCTTCTTCTTCTGGGACTCCTATGATTCGAATGTTGGGGCGTTTCACATTGTCCCAGAGGTCCCTGAGGTTGTCCTCATTTCTTTTAATTCTTTTTTCTTTTTTCCTCTCTACCTCATTTATTTCTACCATTCTTCTACCTCACTTATCCTACCTTCTGCCTCCATTATTCTACTGTTGGTTCCCTTCAGAGTGTTTTTTATCTCATTTATTGCATTATTCATTATTGATTGATTCTTTATTTCTTCTAGGTCCTTGTTACACATTTCTTGCATCTTCTCAATCCTTGTTTCCAGGCTATTCATCTGTAACTCCATTTTGTTTTCAAGATTTTCGATCATTTTTACTATCATTATTCTGAATTCTTATTCTGGTAGACTGCATATCTCTTCCTCTTTTCTTTGGTTTGGTGGGCATTTATCATATTCCTTTACCTGCTGAGTATTTCTCTGTCTTTTCATCTTGTTTAGACTGCTGTGTTTGGGGTGGCCTTTCTGTATTCTGGCAGTTTGTGGTTCCTCTTTATTGTGGAGGTTCCTCCCTGTGGGTGGGGTTGGACGAGTGGCTTGTCAAGGTTACCTGGTTAGGGAAGCTTGCGTCGGTGTTCTGGTGGGTGGAGCTGGATTTCTTCTCTCTGGAGTGCAATGAAGTGTCCAGTAGTGAGTTTTGAGATATCTGTGGGTTTGGTGTGACTTTGGGCAGCCTGTATATTGAAGCTCAGGGCTATGTTCCTGCGTTGCTGGAGAATTTGCGTGGTATGTCTTGCTCTGGAACTTGTTGGCTCTTGGGTGATCTTTGGTTTCAGTGTAGGTATGGAGGCTTTTGGATGATCTCTTATCAATTAATGTTCCCTGAAGTCAGGAGTTCTCTGGTGTTCTCAAGTTTTGGGTTTAATCCTCCTGCCTCTGGTTTTCAGTCTTATTCTTAGTGTAGCCCCAAGTCTTCTCCATCCATACAGCACTGATGATAAAACATCTAGGTTAATGGTGAAAAGATTCTCCACAGTGAGGGACACCCAGAGAGGTTCAGAGTTACATGGAGAAAAGAAGAGGGAGGAGGGAGATAGAGGTGGCCAGGAGGAAATGAGGGGGAAATCAAAAGGGGAGAGAACAATCTAGACAGTAAACAATTCCCTATGTGCTGTCCACAGTTTGGAACCTTCAGAGAGGTTCATGGAGTTACATAGAGAAGAGAAGAGGGAGGAAGGAGATAGAGGTGAGCAGGAGGAGAAAAGGTGGAATCAAAAGGGGACAGATAGATCTAGGCTGTATTCTGTTCCCTAAGTGTTCTCCACAGCCCAGAACACACACAGAGATTCACAGAGTTGGGTTGAGAAGAGAAGGGGAGGGAGGAGATAGAGGTGACCTGGGGGAGAAATAGGAGAGTCAGTAGGGGGAGAGAGTAATCAAGCCAGTAATCACACTCCTAAGTAAAAATCATACTGAAGATTGGATTCTTAAATGTATAAAATTGATAACAAATATGATAAATCAAAGATGAAAAATCTAGAGTAGATGTTAGACTCTCAAAAATACAATATTAAAAAAAGATCACAAAAAGTATAAGAAATATATGTGAAGTTTGCTTTAAAAATAGGGGGGTTTTTTGCAAGGTAATAATAGGTTATAAAAATGGAAATTAAAGGAGTAATAGAGGACTTACAAAAAGGAAAAAATTAAAAAAAATTTTTTAAATGATAATAAAAATGTATCTAGGAATCTCTCTGGTGCTGTTGCAGGTAGTGTGGAGTCAGTTCAGTTTCAGATAGTTCCTTATTCCAGCTTATATTTCTCATGATTTATGCTGCTGCTGCTGCTGCTTCTGATAAGTCACTTCAGTCGTGTCCGACTCTGTGTGACCCCATAGATGGCAGCCCACCAGCCTCCTCTGTCCCTGGGATTCTCAAGGCATTAGTAGTGGAGTAGGGTGCCATCGCCTTCTCCGCTCATGATCTATAGGCCCCTTCCAATGTAGTCAGTGTTAACTCCAGGGAATTTAATCTGTTGCACCTGTCACTTCCTAAGCGGTTCCCTCTGTTTATTTGTCTTCTGTTTGCAGGTCTCTTCAGTGGCTAATTTCTGCCCTGACACAAGGGGGCGAAGGTGGTCTCTTGTTTAGGCTCACTTGTTCAGTCATGCTGTGGGGAAGGAGGAACACTGTAAACAAATATCACTGGCGTGTGTGGGGAGTGCTCACAGTGTATGGACCACACTGGGTTTGCCCCTGCTCACGGAGTGTGTGCTTTCCCAGTCTACACTGCTTAGGCTCCAGGTTGCTCTGCAGGGAGCGGGCCCAGGTCTAAGCCACTCAGGTTCAGGTTCTCAGGTACTCCACAAAGGCACAGACTCAGGTGGGCCTGCGTTTTTTGCCCTTCTCTAGTCCGAGCAGCTCAGGTGACCAGGTGCTTGGTGAGTGCACTCTCCCTAGGTGAGGTGCGTCTTATTGCCTCCCCCGTCCCAGCCACTCAGTTTCCAGGGTGCACCCGTCTCAGGTGTGCTGTGTATCTCTTCTGGGGAGCTGATCTCTGGCTGTGACCCTCCCGGTGGATGTCAACCATCCAGAATCTCAGAAAGTCTTGGTCAGAAACTGGAAGCCTGTTTGCAGTTTGGTAGGGGATGCCCTCTCGGGGCTGAGTTTGCCCCTTTCCAGCTCCGGCTGGCACCTGCCTGCCCCCTGCCTCCGGCGGGGGATGGGCCTGTCTACAGCCTGCTAACTCTCCTCCCATATTCGCTCAGTCCTTTGTTCTGCGAGCGGGCTGGCAGTGCCTTCAGTTCAGTTCAGTTCAGTTGCTCAGTCGTGTCCGACTCTGCGACCCAATGAATTGCAGCATGCCAGGCCTCCCCGTCCATGACCAACTCCCGGAGTTCACTCAAACTCATGTCCATCGAGTTGGTGATGCCATCCAGCCATCTCATCCTGTGTCATCCCCTTTTCCTCCTGCCCCCAATCCCTCCCAGCATCAGAGGCTTTTCCAATGAGTCAACTCTTTGCATGAGGTGGCCAAAGTATTGGAGTTTCAGCTTTACCATCATTCCTTCCAAAGAACACCCAGGACTGATCTCCTTTAGAATGGACTGGTTGGATGTCCTTGCAGTCCAAGGGACCCTCAAGAGTCTTCTCTAACACCACAGTTCAAAAGCATCAATTCTTTGGCGCTCAGCTTTCTTCATAGTCCAACTCTCACATTCATACATGACAAGTGGAAAAACCATAGCCTTGACTAGACGGACCTTTGTTGGCAAAGTAACGTCTCTGCTTTTTATTGTTTTTATTTAATTTTTTTAATTTTTTAATTTTTTTACTTTATAATATTGTATTGGTTCTGCCACACATCGACATGAATCCACCACGGGCGTACAGTATATTAATGCATATATATGGAATTTAGAAAGATGGTAATGATAACCCTGTATGTGAGACAGCAAAAGAGACCCAGATGTCTCTGGTTTTTAATATGCTATCTAGGTTGGTCATAACTTTCCTTCCAAGGAGTAAGTGTCTTTTAATTTCATGGCTGCAGTCACCATCTGCAGTGATTTTGGAGCCCAAAAAAATAAAGTCTGACACTGTTTCCCCATCAGGGGATAGTTCTCTCTCTCTCTCTCTCTCTCTCTCTCTCTCTCTCTCTCTCTTTTTCTGTCTCTCTCTCTGGCTATCCCAAAGTTAAGGTTGCTATCTCAGGTTAGCTCCCTCAGATTTTCCTTGGGGCATTCAGGCCTGGTCCTTACCCTAAGCAATGCAACCCGCTCCTCCCCATTCAGCCCCTGCTTACTGGTGATAGATGCAAGCGTCTGGGGTACTTCTGTGCTGGGAGTTGCCATTAGGCACGCGTAATCTGTGGGTTTTATTTATTTATTTTTCCTCCCAGTTATGTTGCCCTCTGAGATTCCAAAACTCCCCACAGACCCACCGGTGAGAAGGTTTCCTGGTGTTTGGAAACTTCTCTTTTAAGACTCCCTTCCCGGGACGGATCTCCATCCCTAACTCTTTTGTCTCTTTATCTTTTATATTTTGTCCTATGTCCTTTCGAAAACAATGGGCTGCTTTTCTGGGTGCCTGATGTCCTCTGCCAGTGTTCAGAAGTTGTTTTGTGGAGTTTGCTCAGCGTTCAAATGTTCTTTCAATAAATTTGTGGGGGAGAAAGTGGTCTCCGCTTCCTATTCTTCTGCCATCTTAGTCTCACCCCTCTTCTAGGTCTTTGTTAATTGATTCTTGCATTTTCTCATCTTGTTTCAAGGTTTTTGATCATCTTTACTATCATTATTCTGAATTCTTTTTCAGGTAGTTTGCCTATTTCCTCTTCATTTATTTGGGCTTCTGTGTTTCTAGTTTGTTCCTTCATTTGTGCAGTATTTCTCTGCATTTTTATTATTATTTTTAACTTATTGTGCTTGAGATCTCCTTTTCCCAGGCCTCAAGGCTGAATTTTTTCTATATTTTGGTTTCTGCCCTCCTAAGTTTGGTGCAATGGTTCGTGTAAGCTTGCTATATCAAGCTTTGTGCTGAGTTGTTTTGTTTGTTTGTTTCTTTGTTTTTCCTCTGATAGGCAAGGCTGAGTGATGTGGTAATCCTGTCTACTGATGATTGGGTTTGTGTTTTTTTGTTTGTTGTTTGGATGAGGCATCCTGCACAGGGTGCTACTGGTGGTTGGGTAATGCCAGGTCTTGTATTCAAGTGTTTTCCTTTGTGGGAGTTCTCACTATTTGATATTCCCTAGGGTTAGTTCTCCGGAGAAGGCGATGGCACCCCACTCCAGTACTCTTGCCTGGAAAATCCATGGATGGAGGAGCCTGGTAGGCTGCAGTCCCTGGGGTCGCTAAAAGTCAGACACGACTGAGCAACTTCACTTTCACTTTTCACTTTCATGCATTGGAGAAGGAAATGGCAACCCACTCCATTGTTCTTGCCTGGAGTATCCTAGGGACAGCAGAGCCTGGTGGGCTGCCGTCTATGGGGTCACACAGAGTCGGACACGACTGAAGTGACTTAGCATCAGCAGCAGCAGGGTTAGTTCTCTGGTAGTCTAGGGTCTTGGAATCAGTGTGCCTACTCCAAAGGCTCAGGGTTTGATCTCTGGTCAGGAATGAAGATTCCACAAGAGGTTTGTTATGGCATTAAGTGAGATTAAAACAAATACGAGACACCCAAGATGAACCCCAGACAAATGGCAGTTACAAAATCAGGCAAACAATAAATAAAATAATGGAATATACACATATACATATACACCCATAAGCAAAGTCAAAACAGTCCAACAAAAATAAAGTACAATAGATTGACCCAGTGAACCGAGAAAACAAAAAATTATATCTACCAGTTAAGAACAAAACTAAAGCACAAACTGGAAAACAAAATGAAAGCAAATTGTCAAGAGGGAAATAAAGCAATTAAAACAAAACTAACAAATATGTTGAGAGGAAAGGAAAGTAAGAAAAGAAAGAATAGATATGCAAAGTTAAATAGAGATAGATAAAGAAGATTTATATACATTAAAGATTAACTGCAAGGGGAAAAGAACAGTAGGAAAAGTGAACAAAGGAATAAATATAGAAAAAAAAAATATAAAGTTTTAAAAAGTTAAAAATTAAAATTGAAAAAAGAGAAAAGAAAAAGGTAGATGAAAGAAAGAAAAGAAAAACTCCACAGAACTGTCAAAAGCCCAGAAGTTGATAACAATAAAAAGTATGATTAAAGAAAAGCTCTAAAGTGCAATTAGTTTTCATAGTACCAACAAAATTGACAACTACAATGGGGGGTGTAGGGAAACAAGGAAAAAAAACAAACAAACAAAAAGAAAAAGAAATCCAAAAGAAACTGCAGAACAAGTCAAAACACAAGAATAATAAATGTTTCTCTTGAGTTACTGCTGTCAGGATCCTTTCCCTCGCTGGGAGTCACAGTCCACCTCACCTCCCTAGGATGCCCTCCAACACTGTGCTGGTCTCTGGACCTGCTGTGGGGGCAGCTCAGATTCTAATCTGGTCCTACTCCTGTATGTTCTTCCCTCCAACGTCCACAGCTATCAGAACTAGTGTGTTTTCTTTTGTGGGAGCTCTCAATGGCCTTTTATATATTCCATAGACACAGAGTCTGCCTAGTTGATCGTGCAGATTTAATCTGCAGATTGTACTGCTGGTGGGAAGGTTTTGGGACTTCTTCCTTTGCCGCACTGCACCTGGGTTTCAATTGTGGTTTTAATTCTACCTCTGCATGTGGGTCGTCCACTGGGATTGCTCCTGAGGCTGCCCTGGAGGATTGGGTCTGCCCTGTGAGGGCCAGGTGCAGAGGTGGTGCCGCTGCTTGGGTTGCAGAGGTTCTGGCAGCACCAGGTACTCAGGGGAGTTGGTGGCTAGGGCAGCAGGAAATATTGTGCTCTAGAAGGGTATGGCAACCAGTATTTGCCAATACACTCCCTATTTTTGCCTGGAGAACTCCCATGACAGAGAAGCCTGGCCGAACTCAGTCCACAGGTTTGCAAAGAGTTGAACACGAAGGAAGCAGCCCTACATGCATAGACACAAGACTTTTTTTGCCTGTAGCAGCTCTGCCCCAGTGAGGGTTGAGCATGAAGATGGCACAGCTGCTTGGGTCACAGGGACTCTGGCAGTGCCTAGTGTGCAGGGACATGGACTGCCTCAGCCACAGGAGTTATGGCCCTATCAGAGTCTTTTTTCTAGCCTCTGTTACTTGGTGATCCGAAGTCCTCTTTGGCTAGTCTTTCTCTGTAGCTCTGCCCGTTCAGGCACTTAGAGGTCCTTCTGGGGTCCTTCTATGTTGTTTGGTGCATCAAGCACATAGAGGGGCCCCCTTGGCTGGAGTCCTACTCTGTAGATCAGCACATCAGGCACTTAAAGGGGGACCCTGGGTGGGATCCTACTCTGTAGTTCTGTGCATCAGTCACCTAAGGGAGCACCCTGAGTGGGTTCCTACTCTGTATCTCAGTGTGTCAGGTCGTTGATGGGCCAGCTTCTCTGTTGTTCAGCTGCCAATGTTGATGGGTGGGGAGAAAGAGGCTATGGTGATGGCTCCACCCCCTATATGTGACGCAGCAGTATCGCCTTGCTTCCATAGCTGCCTGGCTTTCATCCACAGATATTTCCCACCACAGTCTTATCCCTCACATTCCCTCAGTCCATCTCTATGCAGTCAATAGCAGCCCTAGCCCTGGGATTGCTCCACAATCCCTAAACTCCAGCTCCCAGCTGCCGTGCCTTCTAGGGGACCTGAATCCCTGTCCAGAGTACATATGGCTGTGGCAAGGACTATATAATTGTCATTCCATTTAGGCTGCCACAGATCAGCTGTTTCACTCTCAGCCTTAAATGTTTCTCCTCTAACTCAGACAATTGCCCTGATATGGGAATTGGACCCCTGCTTCAGTTCCCCCACCTGCCAAGGATAGGTTGAGTCCTAATAACACTCCTGTTTTTCCCCTTAGTTCCTTCATCCCACCGAGTTTTGTGTTGTTCTGTATATTCTTTTCTGTTGGTCAGGGACTCCTCTCTGCTCTCAGCTGGTGTTCTGCATTGACTCTTTTTGATTATAGGTATTTACAGCTATAAATTTCTCCTAATCACTGTCTTTGATGCATCCCATAAATTTTGGTATATTGTGTGTGTGTTCACTGAAGTGTCTGTTCTTTAGCTTGTGTTCAGCTAGTATTTTCGCAGAGATTTCCTTGAATGACCACAGATTAAAACAAATACCTCTTTCAAACTTTGCAAACTGGTTTTTAGCTAAGCTTGCACAAAGCCTAGGTATCAGCCCAAAGGGAAAGTTTAGGGTTTTCTCAAGTCTTTTCTGAGCTTATGTCTTGCCTTAGGCATGTATGTGGCCTTTTAGATTCCCCTGCACGCATGGTGCTTTTGAATGTCCTAATTTCCCAAAGAAACTCTCCTCAGTATATGTTCCCATGCTTTAGACCAATCTATTGTCTGTTTTGAAAGTTATCTTTTGCTCCAGGTATCTGTGGGTTCTTACTTGAGCTTGCTGTGTTTTCAAGAAGTTTCCAAGGCTTTTTCAGCCTGAGTTTCAAGTTAGATGAGATAGAGATGAGCATCTTGTGTCAGTCTTTCAGGTAACCCCAGTCAGGTTAAAACAGACATGCTCAATAATTTGTAAGCTCTTGTCTTCTTCTGGAACTAGGGACCAGTATCCCACACTGGCAATATGGGCTAAAAATGCTGCTTCTCTGGGGAGGAGTTGAGAGAAGGGCAAGTAAAAGTACCACAAAGATCTCTTACTACTTTGAAGTTGTGTTTTGTTGATTAAGCATTTGACTGGTTGTTGTAAACCCTTGACTGTTTGCCACAGTTCTCAGAAAGTTGGTTCTATTTTACTTGCTTTTGGATGTTTCTGAGGGAGCACAGAACTCCTACAAAATCACTCCAGGTGATTCTGAGGCAAGATGAATTTTAAGAACTTATGTGGCCCAAAAGATGTGGCTCAGATTCCTGGGGCATAGTAACTGGGGCTTTGGCATCTCCGTGTTAGGATTCTTTGTGAAATTCAGACCAGGAGTCAAGCAGTAAGTTGACTTCCACTCATATTACCCTTTTCTACTCCCAAACAGGACAGTCACAGCCGCTCCACCCTGGCTTTATAGCCCTGATACTAGTACACTTTTTACCTAGGTGAATCAAAGTCTGAGTAAAGCCAGACCATGTATGGATGGACACATGAAAACTAGGACTTGATCTTGGCCTAATCCCACTCTATAGAGTCTCTTCAAGAAAATTAGAGGTACCAAGGGAACTTTTCATGCAAAGATGGGTATAATAAAGGACAAAAGTGGTATGGACCTAACAGAAGCAGAAGATATTAAGAAGAGGTGGAAACAATACACAAAAGAACTCTACAAAAAAGATCTTCATGACCCAGATAACAGGTGTGATCACTCACCCAAAGCTAGACATCCTGGAACATGAAGTCAAGTGGGCCTCAGGAAGCATCACTACAAGCAAAGCTAGTGGAGACAATGGAATTCCAGTTGTGTTATTTCAAATCCTAAAAGATGATGCTGTGAAAGTGCTGTACTCAGTGTACCAGCAAATTTGGAAAACTCAGTGGTGGCCACAGGACTGGAAAAGGTCAGCTTTCATTCCAATCCCAAAGAAAGGCAATGCCAAAGAATGCTCCAACTACTGCACAATAGCACTCATCTCACACACTAGCAAAGTAATGCTCAAAATTCTCCAAGCCAGGCTTCAACAGTATGTGTACCATGAGCTTCCAGATGTTCAAGCTGGATTTAGAAAAGGCAGAGGAATGAGAGATCAAATTGCCAACATCTGCTGGATCATCAAAAAAGCAAGAGAGTTCCAGAAAAACATCTATTTCTGCTTTATTGACTACGCCAAAGCCCTTGACTTGTGGATCACAACAAACTGTGGAAAATTCTTAAAGAGATGGGAATACTAGACCACCTCACCTGCCTCCTGAGAAATCTGTATACAGGTCAGGAATCAACGGTTAGAACCAGACATGGAACAACAGACTGGTTCCAAATTGGGAAAGGAGTGTGTCAAGGCTGTATATTGTCACCCTGCTTATTTAACTCATATGCAGAGTACATCATGTGAAATGCCAGGCTGGATGAAGCACAAGCTAGAATCAACATTGCCAGGAGAAATATCAATAACCTCAGATATGCAGATGACACCACCCTTATGGCAGAAAGTGAAAAGGAACAAAAGAGCCTCTTGATGAAAGTGAAAGAGGAGAGTGAAAATGTTGGCTTAAAACTCAACATTAAAAAACTTAGCTCATGGCTTCTAGTCCCATCACTTCATGGCAAATAGATGGGGAAAGAATGGAAACAGTGGCTGACTTTATTTTTGGGGTCTCCAAAATCACTGCAGATGGTGACTGCAGCCATGAAATTAGAAGATGCTTGCTCCTTGGAAGAAAAGCTATGACCAACCTAGATAGCATATTAAAAGCAGAGACATTATTTTGCTGACAAAGGTCCATCTAGTCAAAGCTATGGTTTTTCTCAGTAGTCATGTATAGATGTGAGAGTTGGACTTTAAAGAAAGTTGAGTGCCAAAGAATTGATGCTTTTGAACTGTGGTATTGGAGAAGACTCTTGAGAGTCCCTTGGACTGCAAGGAGATCCAACCAGTCCATCCCAAAGGAAATCAGTCCTGAATATTCACTGGAAGGACTGATGCTGAAGCTGAAACTCCAATACTTTGGCCACCTGATGCGAAGAACTGACTCATTTGAAAAGACCCTGATGCTGGGAAAGATTGAAGGAGGGAGGAGAAGGGGACGACAGAGTGGCATCACCGACTCGACAGACATGAGTTTGAGCAAGCTCTGGGAGTTGGCGATGGACAGGGAAGCCTGGTGTGCTGCAGTCCATGGGGTTGCAAAGAGTTAGACATGATTGAGTGACTGAATTGAACTAAACTGAATAGAGTCAAGGTTACTACTGGACTTAATAGCCATGCAAAAGGCCATAGACCCAAAATTTGGCTACTGAAGGAAATTCAAATGAATCTGCAATAAAAGATGTTCTGGGGGCAGTGGAAGCTCCTGAATTTTCATGTGGGAAAAGCTTGAATAATTGTTCTATTTGTAAATGCTAAGGGTGAACAAAAAATAGGAACTTTGTTCTGAAACTGTGTTTGTGTAGTATAGAGTGTATTTTTTTCCTCTGGGAGCTTTAGGAGTGACTAGAGGAGATTTTGAGTTTAAAGCCAGCCTTACCTCTGTCCTGATGCCAAGCCAGGTGAAGTTTTCTTGGCCAGTAATGAGTAATCATTTGCAGAAATGGACTTGAGAATGTGGTGGAAAAGACCAGTCCTATGAGACAGCAGAAATTTCCAGGTTCACTGTCTAGGGTCAGTGTCCTCATCCTCCATGAGAGTATAGATTAATAGCCTAAGCTGGAGTCACCAGACTCAAAGGCATGCACACCCAGTCCTCTGCACTCACGTGCTCCCCTTAGAGTCTGCATACCGCACCCTGCACACATGCTATGAGCCGAGACACTGCATGAGTCTACTCTAAAACAACAACAGCAAAGCATTTATTTCCAAAAAAGGGACAAGGTCACAAGAAAAAGCCTATAATAATTAACTAAGTCAATGGAAAACTCATTTAAAAAAAATACCCCCCATGGAGGCTTAGGACAAAACAACAGCCTAGTGAATGTTTGGTTACAGTGTATAGCTACTTATTTTGCCCTTGATACACTGCTGTGATTTTTCAGCTTCTTCTGCCAATCTTGCTCAATACAAGTGGTTCAAAGATTAAAGTCCAGGTATGTGAATAGCCCTACTTGTAGCTTTGATGTGTGGGCTCTTCTGAGCCCTGTACCCTGTGTTGATTTTTGTCATTTTTACCCTGGAAAAAGAAATAAAAAGTACACCAGTTAGAATCTAGCAGGAAAACAGAGACTGTATCAAGTGTCTAACAGATGACATTTAAAGAGGGAACAAAGTGGGAGGGCTGAGAGACCAGAGAGGAGAAAGCAAGGCAACCCAGATGTTAGCCATAGTAGAAACCTGCCTATCATCCCAAGGACTGCAAAAGGACAGGGAGGAAGCAGTGTTACTATTGCCTGGGTGCCAAGTTCATTTTAGAGGCTGCCAATTGAGAGAAGGTTCCTCAGCAGAAACTAGAACTTAGGAAGAGATGTAGCTACAGTCAAGAGGCCACTTGAATTAGAAAACACTGTGCTTTTAAATCTTTTGTTGAACTTCCCTTCTCCCATTTGTTGCAGTTTTGGTGATACAGTCATACATAGTACTCTGCTCAAGTCTGTACATGGCATGGATGGGTATGTGATAAATGGCATACCAAACAAATCCTCTCTCAGTAATTGCAATCTTGAGTTCAAGGACAGAAAACAGTTGGAACTGTTTCCGCCATATGGTGGTATCTTGAAAAGGTCACACATCCATTCCTGTCTACCTGGATGCCCAGAAACACTCTAATTTGTATTTTGTTTTATTTTCCCCAAAACCTCTGTCAAATCTTCCATTAAAATCCTTTATGTGTTCACATTTGCTTAAGTTGCTTTCCTGATAGCTCAGTTGGTAAAGAAAACAGACCTGCAATGCAGGAGACCCCAGTTCAATCCCTGAGTTGGGAAGATCTGCTGGAGAAGGGAAAGGCTACCCACTCCAGTATTCTGGCCTGGAGAATTCCATGGACTGTATAGTCCATGGGGTCACAAAGAGTCAGACACAACTGAGCGACTTTCACTTGCTTAAGTCTGGCAATTTTTTTTTTTAATTTTTTATTCCTTTATTTCTCATGTGTTCCCCATCCTGAACCCTCTTCCCTCCTCCCTCCCCATACCATCCCTCTGGGTCGTCCCAGTGCACCAGCCCCAAGCATCCAGCATCGTGCATTGAACCTGAACTGGCATCTCGTTTCATACATGACATTTCACATGTTTCAATGCCATTCTCCCAAATCTTCCCACCCTCTCCCTCTCCCACAGAGTCCATAAGTCTGGCAATTTTTAACTATGATGCTTGCCTATACATCAAGTCCTTGTTTCCAATATTCAGAATGCCCTTCCATGGTTCCTTAGTCTTAAGAGTGTCTCAGTTCAGTTCAGTAGTTCAGTCATGTCCTACTCTTTGTGACCTCATGGACTGTAGCACAGCAGGCTTCCCTGTCATCACCAACTCCTGGAGCTTGCTCAAACTCATGTCCATCAAGTCGATGATGCCATCCAACCATCTCATCCTCTGTACCCTTCTCCTCCTGTCTTCAAGAGTGTCTGCTGCTGCTGCTAAGTCACTTCAGTCATGTCCAACTCTGTGTGACCCCATAGACGTCAGCCCACCAGGCTCTCCTGCCCCTGGGATTCTCCAGGCAAGAACACTGGAGTGGGTTGCCATTTCCTTCTCCAATACACAAAAGTGAAAAAGTGAAAGTGAAGTCGCTCAGTCGTGTCCAAATCTTAGTGACCCCATGGACTACAGCCTACCAGGCTCCTCCATCCATGGGATTTTCCAGGCAAGAGTACTGGTCAAGAGTGTCTACTCATCATTTAATACCAACTCACATGTTTTTGGAGAAGGCAATGGCACCCCACTCCAGTACTCTTGCCTGGAAAATCCCATGGGTGGAGGAGCCTGGAAGGCTGCAGTCTATGGGGTCGCTGAGGGTCAGACACGACTGAGCGACTTCACTTTTACTTTTCACTTTCATGCACTGGAGAAGGAAATGGCAACCCACTCCAGTGTTCTTGCCTGGAGAATCCCACGGACAGGGGAGCCTGGTGGGCTACCGTCTATGGGGTCTCACAGAGTCAGACACGACTGAAGTGACTTAACAGCTTAGCAGCAAATGTTTTTTATTATGTGAAAATGTCCCCAGGCCTCACTCTTCTTAGAAAACTTTAGTTGCTTACTGCTCTCATTTTCTGTAGCATTCTATGCTGCTGCTGCTGCGTCGCTTCAGTCGTGGCCAACTCTATGCTACCCCATAGACGGCAGCTGACCAAGCTCCCCCATCCCTGAGATTCTCCAGGCAAGAACACTGGAGTGGGTTGCATTCTATACATATTTCCACTTCAGCACTTATCATAGTATCTGATTATTCCATATTTACTTGTCTGTCTCCCTTTCAGACTGTGAGGTTCTTAAGAACAGTCTCAGGATTCTCAATACCTAGCTGCTTGGCCGGAGAAGGCAATGGCACCCTACTCCAGTACTCTTGCCTGGAAAATCCCATGGATGGAGGAGCTATGGTTTCGCACAGAGTCAGACACAACTGAAGTGACTCAGCAGCAGCAGCAGCTGCTTGGCACATAGTAAATGCTTGACAAAAGCTTCTTGAATGCGTGAATAAGTGAAGAGATAAAGTTGCCAGCCTATCTCCACTGATTACAGTGGAAACCAAATTTTTTTCCTTCTTTGCTTTTAAAAGGGTATGGAACTCATGGCTTTAAGGGCTTTAAGGGAATAAATTAGTTCAATACATGTTCCTAAGAATAGATATAAAGAGATACTTTTGTGGCTTAGCTGGTAAAGAATCCGCCTGCAATGCGGGAGACCTGGGTTCGATCCCTGGGTTGGGAAGATCCCCTGGAGAAGGGAAAGGTACCCACTCCAGTAATCTGGCCTGGAGAATTCTGTGGACTGTATAGTCATGGGGTTGCAAAGAGTCGGACATGACTGAGTGACTTGCACTTTATAAAGACGAGATAGAAGAGAGAGACAGAGAGAGAAAGGGAGGGAGGAAAAGTGAGAGGGAGGGAGAAGAATGAGAATGAGAAGAAGGCAGTGAGGAGTAACAACAAATTACATGGCTGTACAAGGAGATTCTGTTTGGGGTTCAGAGATATTGAGAGAGGTCTTAGTGTGCCACTTGAGATGATGGCCATCAGATTCCCTAGAGATTTAAGGGAGGTAAGTCCAGTGGTATGCTGGTAAATATTTAACAACTAGTTCTCGGGGGTGGGGGGATGGGAGAGGAATACCTTAATTTGTAGCATATGCCGAAGCTCCAATACTTTGGCCACCTGATGAGAAGAGCCAACTCATTAGAAAAGACCCTGATGCTGGGAAAGAATGAAGGCAGGAGGAGAAGGAACAACAGAGGATGAGATGGTTAGATGGCATCACTGACTCAATGCACGTGAATTTGAGCAAATTCTGGGATATGGTGAAGGACAGGGAAGACTGGCATGCTGCAGTCTGTGGGGCTGGAAATAGTCTGAGTGACTGAACTGAACTGAAGTACTCCCACCATGGCCAAATTGAAGCTACCAATGTGGCGTGACTGAATGCAGAGTTGAGAAGAGATGTTCTGTAGTATACCATGATATCGTATTTCCACCATATAGATACAGCAGCTATAAATAACTTTGAAATCACAGATCATAAAAAAATATAGTAAAATAATTAATGAATAATGAGAATTTATTACCCTTCTTTAAATGTGCATGCTTGCTCAGTCACTCAGTCGTGTCCGACTCTTTGTGACTCAACCCCATGGACTGTAGCCCGCCAGGCTCCTCTGTACATGGGATTCTCCAGGCAAGAATACTGGAGTGGGTTGTCCTTTCCTACTCCAGGGGATCTTCCTGACCCAGGGATAAAACCTATGTCTCTTGTGTCTCCTGCATTGGCAGGTGGATTCTTTACCACCGTGCCACTTGGGAAGCCCCTTCTCTAAATGTAAATTTATATATATTTTTTAACTTGTGTAATTGATTGATATAATTTTTAATGATGACTGAGTTTAACCACTTCCTTGCAAAGTTCCTGAAAATTTAACTATGGGCTCTCATGAGCAGATGTGAGGCAGTAGCACAGTACTGTGGGTAACTCTATCCTTGGGCTACCTAGGATTCAGAGAAGCCCAAATAGGCAGAAATATACCAAAGTGAGATAATGGATGTTGGTCAACTGTCATTGTAGTGTAATGGATAGGATCAAGCCTGCTAGGTTGAAAAGTGCTGGATACTGAGGCAGCAAATCTATAAACACTGGTTTCCTGGTACCCAGAGGAGAAACTATACTTAGTAGCTCCAAATACTACATAGTTTCAAAATGGAATACCTCCAATTCATTGTATAATCTGCCTTATTGCTGAAATTTATCTTTATCACTGAGATAGAGGCAGTGAGCAAAACAATGTGTTCTGTTGAGACCATCTACTGAATATCCTGGAACTGAGATGGTGCATATAGAGCTATGTTGAGGGCTATGCTCTCTGAAATTTGTGCAACCAATAGTTTGGCCTTTCTCCTAAAGTATTCAGTTCATAAAGAATCCCCTTTTACTCAAATAAGAAAAATGTATTTGGATTGCCTAGATACTGGTCCAGATTTTATGCATGAAAATAAAAGGTGGTACCATTTAGAGTCTGCCAAGAAAGTCTCAGCTTCACAAACTCAGATTGTCTCTTTGCAGTGAATTGGGCGTATTTGTGGTTCCTCACTTCAATACTGTATTTTCAGTCTTCCTTAAACCTTGGGTTCCACTTTTACAGGACATTTTCAATACCTTTGAAATGAACAAGGAGGAAATACAACTCAACATCTGGTATCGTAATTACAAAAACATCTACTATGATGGCTCAGTGGGTAAAGAATCTCCCTGCAATGCAGGAGACACAGGAAACACACGTTCGATCCTTGGGTTGGGAAGATCCCCTGGAGGAGGGCATGGCAACCTACTCCAGTGTACTTGCCTGGAGAATCCCCAGTGACAGAGGAGCCTGGTGGGCTACAGTCCACGGGGTTGCAAAGAGTTAGACAGGACTGAGCAACTAAGCACAGCACATGTGCTTAACATACTATATATATCCATCATCTCATGTAAGTTTCAAAAAAAAAAAAAAATCCTGACAAATGGGTATTATTGTTTCTTTTTTTACAAATGAAGAAATTACAATGGATAAGAAAGCTATTGTACATATACACAATGGAGTATTACTCAGCCATTAAAAAGAATACATTTGAATCAGTTCTAATGAGGTGGATGAAACTGGAGCCTATTATACAGAGTGAAGTAAGCCAGAAGGAAAAACATAAATACAGTATACTAACACATATATATGGAATTTAGAAAGATGGTAACAATAACCCAGTGTACAAAACAGCAAAAGAGACACTGATGTATAGAACAGTCTTATGGACTCTGTGGGAGAGGGAGAGGGAGAGGGTGGGAAGATTTGGGAGAATGACATTGAAACATGTAAAATATCATGTAAGAAACGAGTTGCCAGTCCAGGTTCGATGCACGATACTGGATGCTTGGGGCTAGTGCACTGGGACGACCCAGAGGGATGGTATGGGGAGGGAGGAGGGAGGAGGGTTCAGGATGGGGAACACATGTATACCTGTGGCGGATTCATTTTGATATTTGGCAAAACTAATACAATTATGTAAAGTTTAAAAATAAAATTAAAAAAAAAAGAAATTACAAATCAGTAAGGCAAAGTACCTTGCCCAAGGTCACATAGCTCATCAGAGCAATACTGGGGTCTGAAGCCAGGTGTGTCTCATGGGCTTTCCATTACACCCTGCTGTCTGAAGCAGTGTTTCTCCACTAGAGAAGCTACTGGTGGGGCCGGGGGGTATGCACAGCGTCAAAGATAAGTAGAAAAGCATATGTCTTTCTTGAGAGTCACATGGGAATTCTGAACTCTGGTCCATAACGTGGAAGCAACCTAGATGTCCATCAGTAGACGAATGGATAAGAAAGCTGTGGTACATATACACAATGGAGTATTACTCAGCCATTAAAAAGAATACATTTGAATCAGTTCTAATGGGGTGGATGAAACTGGAGCCTATTATACAGAGTGAAGTAAGCCAGAAAGAAAAACACCAATACAGTATACCAATGCATATATATGGAATTTAGGAAGATGGTAATGATAACCCTTTATGCAAGACAGCAAAAGAGACACAGATGTATAGAACAGTCTTTTGGACTCTGTGGGAGAGGGTAAGGGTGGGATGATTTGGGAGAATGGCATTGTAACATGTATAATATCATATAAGAAACGAATCGCCAGTCCAGGTTCGATGCAGCATACAGGAAGCTTAGAGCTGGTGCACTGGGATGACCCAGAGGGATGGTACGGGGAGGGAGGTGGGAGGGGGGTTCAGTATTGGGAACACGTGTACACCGTGGTGAATTCATGTTGATGTATGGCAAAACCAATACAATATTGTAAAGTAGTTAGCCTCCAATTACAATAAGTAAATTTAAAGATTAAAAAAAAATAAAATAAAAGTAATTAATTGCCCTGCCTCCTTATATCAAACATATGGCTAATCTTAAAACAACTTGAAACCAATATTTCCTTTTAAAAGTTGGTACTTCAGGGCAGCTTTTAAATAAAGTTATTAAATAAAACAATACATCTTTGTTCTCTTTTTCTTGTTCTTATTTGTTTTCCTTGCCATACTTTGGAAAGCTTTTCCTGGCAGTTTAGCCTGCACCTCTTGTTCGGCATAAAAATCTCTTTAGTCTTCATCTCAGCTGTCAGACCAGGTTGCCTTCCTATTTTATCTCTCCCTCTTTCAGCCTGAAAGAACACCTTACGTGAAGGCAAAGAGGTAGGAGAGAAAGACTAACAGTGATGTCCCTCCTCTAACATGTCTCCTTTCCTTCCATGAGTAACATCAAGTGCCTCACTACATTTACCTCAGTCATACAGTTTTATAGCCATTTTGCCTGGGCAGTTTTTTCATGTGTGTGTGTGTGTTTCCTCCTTCCCTATTAGCATTCACTCCGCATTCCATCCTTCCCCAAGAGCATCTCAGCAGAGAGTTGCTTACATACATCGTGGCTACCAACATTTAGCAGTTTAGGTTATTGCTAATTTCTTAGCTGGTTCCCTTTAGAAACCCCTTAATAGTGGACATATTAACAAACTGCTCCACAAAACTGACAGAGACCATATCTATTCCATCTTAACTAAAGAATTTGAATAATATTTGAACTGAAAATTAAACCAGTTTTATTACAAGGGCCCATCCTACCTTCCTTTTCATTCCTGCTCTTTTCTTCCCAGCATCTCCCCTTTTGCAGCCCTGTCAGGAGCCCAGGATCCACTCCCTCCCCTTAACCACCAATAAAAGAAAACTGACTGGAAGCATGTGGACTAGTGGTTCTAAACCCTGGTTGAATAATGGAATCATTTGCAAACTTTTAGAACTATTATTATTTGATTGTCTAGGATGGAGGTTGGGCATCAGTATTGTTTCATAGCTTCCTAGATGATGATTCTAATCCTATTCTCTGGGCCTGTCTTCCTTGCCCCACCTTTTTCACTATTAAAATTCATTCTCATCTATCAATTGCTTGGGAAAAGGTTTAATAAATTCATCTGAAATAAGGCATTGATAACTTATAAAACTTAATGGGCTAGATGCCAGTGAGACGTTTCATTTTGTTTATGAAAAGATAAAAAGAACCAACTCTGGTGGCCTAAATTTAGGCTTATGGGAGATATTTGGATTGAAAAAGTTTCCCAGCCCCCAAATCATATTATATAGGTTAGTGTCTTGCATGTTTTCCTCTCTCACACACAAAATATCCATTACAAACCTAACTAAAATGAGAGAACTGAATTTTAAAAATCAATGAATAATGGTAATTGATTTTCAATATTTCACAAAGACACATACCCAGATAAATAATGACTGGAGTTAAACATCCATCTATATCCCTTCGGTTTCTTTGCTTACCTATATTTTGATTAAAAAAAAACAATTCACAAATTAAAGTTGTTAGGAATGGTAGTGAGTATTTGCTGGCTCTGGCAGATAGTTTTGGATATTCATGTTCAGACAGAACACTAACCTAGAAATTATGAAATGATTTCTCACTACAGGCTACATTCAGCACCCCATCAGACAGGGAGATGATAAGCATTTACACTGGAAAGCTGAAAAGGTGGATGTTTCAACTTGGAAGATAGTAGCAAATTAATCTAATCCTTTATTTGATTGAATTAAGCTCTGAAAGATATTTTTTTCACATTTTATTACAGCATTTTTACATGCTGATTTTAATATATGCCGAATTTCTTTCTCCAATAAGTGAAGCTTATCCAAGTCAAACTCTTAGTGACTGAAACATTTGTATCACATTTAAGTCATCTAAAGAAATCCTGATACCATAAAATGGTAATATTTAAGCTCTGAAGTGAAAAGCTCAGGCTGTTCAAAATGCAAAATATCATGCTGAGATATACCACTTGAACTATTCTATTGAAATACTACAGATTGTCTTTGGTATTATCACTGTTATGAAGAAATACTTTGTTTCATTCCTCAAAAATCTTGAGAGTTTATCTTTGTTGAAGATAGACTTCTACATACTGCCCATTTCTTCACTTAGCATCATGAAAAAAGAACACTCAATGGGAAGTTGCTGTTCAGTCGCTCAGTCATGTCTGATTCTTTGCTACCCCATGGACTGCAGCACGCCAGGCTTCCCCATCCTTCACCATCTCCCAGAGTTTGCTCAAACTCATATCAATTGAGTTGGTGATGCCATCCAACCATCTCATACTCTGTCATCTCCTTCTCCTCCTGCCTTCAATCTTTCCCAGCATCAGGGTCTTTTCTAATGAGTCAGCTCTTCATATCAGATGATCAAAGTATTGGAGCTTCAGTTCCAATGGGAGGTATCTTATCATAATTCCAATATTGACCCTCATTTTCAACAGTGAATCAAAAAAAAATCAAGACATATATTATTGACCACTAATTTTATTTGAATACTTGTAAGTATGAATTGACATTCAGGTGCAACTTCTTTTATTCATATGGCTGCAGGATCCTTTCCTGTGGCATGCATACCTGCTGCTTTGTCAATATTGATTTTAGCCTTATTTTTTTTCAGTTATTATCACACATTACAAAATGATCTTTATGTAAATGAATATTAAGACTATACTTTCAGGGATCATTTCTATAGTTCAGATGAATATTATCTTCTCTTGAAGGCTGGTATTTCAGTGATTAATGGAACAAAAATTCAGCGGCCTTTTCTTGAATATGTATATCAAGAACTTGCACTGTGTCATCAAATAATATTATGCAACGTATGATAGTAACAAAAGGCTTATGCCAAAAGTTTATTCTCAACGTTTATGAATATAATAGTTGCCACAGACTTTGTGGTTAGTGTTATAAGTATCTTAGAAAAGAATGTTGAATGCAGTGCATATGTTCTAAGCAGAGCAATTTTTTTGATGCCATTGTAATTTGGGCCTCTTACCTTGTTAGTAATAATATTCATCAATCTAGTATTAGAAAGTATTATTTTATGCCATTTCTGGAAACATGACTGGTTACCAGAGTGGTCCCTGTGCTTTCCAAGAAACTGTTATGAAGGCTATGGTGGTGTCAGTGGATCAAGTTTAATAACACTATGATCTCCACACAACAAAAGCCAGTGTTCAAATAGCCATTGTTTTAAATTCCTCTTTCCTGATTTCTGCTGCTACATTAGCAGAAATGTTTTTTTTTAATCTTAGAAAAGCCACATATTAATTCTATTAATCATGAAAAAGTAGCAATGTAAATTAAAAGCTTTTTTGACTGTTATATAAAATCATCATATTTTCACATTTACTTGTCCTAATGCATTGATTTTCACATTGTATATTTATACCAAAATCAAGTTCATTATTTATGTTTTTAATATTACCTTGAGAGGTGGCACTAGTGGTAAAGAACCCACCTGCCAATGCAGGACACATAAGAGATGTGGGTTCAATTCCTGGGTCTGGAAGATCCTCTGCAGAAGGAAATGGTAACCCACTCCAGTGTTCTTGCCTGGAAAATCCCATGGACAGAGAAGCCTGGCGGACTACAGTCCATGGGGTCACAAAGAGTCGGACACAACTGAAGCAACTTAGCATGTTGAACTACTGTGGTTTTTCATCACTGATTTTGTACTAGAATGAACCACTTTTGAGCCATTAATAATTTGGAAGATTAGAGAGAAAATGCAAAAAATGGTAATGTGGAAACATGCAAAATTAAGAATATAACCAATAACATGACAAATGACATGACACAAACATCTTGTTAGCTATATGTTAGCTGACATGAACCAATTACTGAATTCTTTGTAGTATATGAGCAGTTTCACCTATTAACACCACATTGAGATATCTAGGGAAAAAATATGGTTAGTCAGGTTTAACCCTGAATACTCATTGGAAAGACTGATGCTGAAGCTGAAGCTCCAAAACTTTGGCCACCTGATATGAAGAACTGACTCATTGGAAAAGACCTGGATGCTGGGAAAGACTGAGGGCAAGAGGAGAAGGGGAAGACAGAGGATGAGATGGTTGGATGGATTCACCAACTCAACGGACATGAGCTTGAGCAAACTCTGGGAGATAGTGAAGGATAAGGAAGCCTGGTGTGCTGTAGTCCATGGGGTCACAAAGAGTCAGATACACCTGAGTGACTGAACAACAACAACAACCTTGCCATTATGTCCCATGAGCTCTGGCACAGAATGTAAATACGTTCCATTACCACGAAGAAAACCAACATACACATGGGGGAAATGAGTCTTAGAGAGGCAAAGTGACTTATTCAAAGTTTCACAAGTATGAATCAAACCCAAGCTGCACAAGTTGGGCAATTAGCTGCCTTATTTAGTCATCAAGATAAGCATCATCTCCTTTGGCATTGATAGGGAGTGGTTGAAAGAGATGGGGGTATTTAGTTTGGGAAGGAGAAGCCTGGCTAGGGAGCAAGAATGGCAGCTGTAGCTGTGTTCAAATATGTGAAGGACAATTCCTGAGAACAAGGAGCAGTCCTGTCTGGTTGGTTGTCCTGAGGGCAGAACATGGGTGTATGGAAGGAAGTTATAGGGGAGCAAGATTGGCTCACCAGCAGGAAGAACTTTCTGTCAAGTGGAATCCTATGACAGCTGAGGCAAGGAACTTCCAGGTCTGCCCCAGTTCACTTGGAAACTGGGTAAGGATGCTTGGCAGGAAGGCAGAGAAGGTGAGTCCTCCACCAGGTAGAGGTGGGAGCAGGTGAGCTGAAAAATGTTCTAGCCCAAGTCTGATGAGGGCCTGGAGGGAGGAGGACAGATGAAGTGGGATAGGTGGACCCTTCTGTACCTCACACATGGGTGCCTTGGTTCAGCTGTTTCTTGCTTGCCCAGCTTCAGTGCTGCCTGTTTCCTGGGTGGCCAAGGGGAGCCTTTGAGGTTCAAGGCGGGAGACTGAAACCTCTGCCTCCCAAAGACACAGGGCTGCTTCTCCTGCCACAGCCAGGGCACCATGTCCACATTGGGGCCCCTTCCTCTGCCCAGTGCCTTGAATCTAAAGTTTAATCCCAGGAGCAGGAGATTAGAAGTGACTCAGGGCACTATCTGCACTTGGCAGCCAACACTGGAGAAATGTGAACAGCTGAGAGGACTTACCTTAACCCTTGGCCATTCTCAAACCACAAGATACCTTCTACTTGAAAACCTTCTAGCTTACCTCTACCAAATCAGAAAGTTGCAATCCCCATATCCAGTGACTCCACATTAGCTTTAAGTATAAATGAAGCAGCAACAGAACAGCATGACTTAGGATGAGGTGAAGAAGACAGGTATTACTGGATTACAATTTATTCAAAGCTTCCTTGGTGGCTCAGACAGTAAAGAATCAGCCTGCAATGTAGGAGAACCAGGTTTGATCCCTGGGTTGGGAATATCCCCTGGAGAAGGGAATAGCTACCCACTCCAGTATTCTTGCCTGGAGAATCCCCATTGACAGAGGAGTCTGGCGGGCCACAGGCCATGGGGTCTCAAAGAATCAGACAGGACTGAATGACTTTAGTAGTGCTATCAGCACACTTTTCAAAGGTCAATGGTAGAAGATTTTAGAGACTTATTTAAACCATCTTTTTGCAATACTATTGTATTATCTATGGCTTCCCTGGTGACTCAGATGGTAAAGAAACCACCTGCAATGCAGGAGAACTGGGTTTGATCCCTAGGTTTGGAAGATCCCCTGGAGAAGGGAATAGCTACTCACTCCAGTGTTCTTGCCTGGAGAATCCCCATTGATAGAGGAGCCTCGCAGGCCACAGTCCATGTGGTCATAAAGAGTTGGACATGACTGAGCAACTAAGCACAGCATAGAGTACACATGGTACTATCTATAGGCAGAAGGAGAAGAGGGTTTCAGAGGATGAGATGGCTGGATGGCATCACTGATGCAATGGACATGAACTTGGGCAAACTCCGGGAGATGGTGAGGGACAGGGAGGCCTGGCGTGCTGCAGTCCATGGGGTCGCAAAGAGTCAGATACGACTGTGCAACTGAACAACAACATAGTACTATCAGTATGCCTAATTATATTTGACAAGAGGATCTCAAGGAATTCAAGAATTCTCTATGTCAGTGCTAGGGGTGGACACAGAATAGATGGCTAAGAGTGTTCTCCTAGGCCCAGGACTGATATACAGCTGGTATGCACTGTGATTAAAATTCTCTGGGGTTAAAATATTAAAATACTTCTGTACTGGCTTGTAAATAGCACTGCCCCAAGCCTCCCAGATGGCACTAGTGGTAAAGAACCCACCTGCCAATGCAGGAGACATAAAAGATGCCGGTTTGATCCCTGCATTGGGAAGATTCCCCTGGAGAAAGAAATGGCAACTCACTCCAATATTCTTGCCTGGATAACTCCATGGACAGAGGAGCCTGGCAGGCTACAGTCCATAGAGTCACAAAGAGTTGGGCTTGACTGAAGCGGCTTAATACACACAAGCCTCTCAAGTACCCCATTGGCCCTGGCCACTTGAGCCTCCCCCTCCCTAGGCTCCTGCCATGCCTTCCTACAATCTAGGAACTATGGGGAAATGACTCACATGCAGGGGGCCTTCCAGATTCAGCTCCTGCTGAGACCAAAGATAGTTAGATATCTTAAAATATTACCCCTGATTAAGTCTCAGGTCTTTGGGAGAGGGGACATGAGACTTAGGGTCAAATACTCCAATGGTGAGAAGCCAAATTTGGAAAAATTTTAGTGTAATATATATATATATATATATATATATATATATATATATACACACACACACACACACTATATAGAGAGCAAATTTGGGTGCTAAGAAAGAGTCAGTGAAGGGCTGGGTTCTAATTCCCAACACCATGACCCTTAAGCTCTTTGTAACAAAATAGATTCAGTGTTATAAAGCTTAATAATATGTCCTAAGAGCTTCTGATGAAGGACAAGAAAGGTTTTCTTCAAATCATAAGTTGGGATTTGTCAATTACTATTATTGTTCTTCTGATAGTTCTGAGTACCAGTTTTTTTCATAATGCAATGATCATCCTTGAAATACCTGTCACATTAATAATATCAGCTAACATTTACTAAGCACTTACTCACCCAGACACTATTCTAAGCACTTTATATGTAGTGTCTAATTTAATACAACTATTCAGGTAGACTGGCTTCCCTGGTGGCTCAAATGGTTAAGAATCTGCCTGTAATACAGGAGACTCAAGTTCTATCCCTGGGTTGAGAAGATCCCTTGGAGAAGTGGATGGCTACTCACGCCAGTATTCTTGCCTGGAGAATCCCATGGAGAGAGGAGCCTGGTGGGCTACAGTCCATAGGGTCAAAAAGAGTTGGACATGAGTTAGTGACTAAGCACACACACATTCAGATAGATTCACTATAGTCACCATTTGATGTTGAAGAAACTGAAATCCAGGCATTATTTAACTTGTCCAGTGGGAGACCTGGGTTAAATCCCTGGGTTGGGAAGATCCCCTGAAGAACGGAAAGGCTACCCACTCCAGTATTCTGGCCTGGAGACTTCCATGAACTGTATAGTTCATGGTGTCGCAGAGTCAGACACAACTAATTTCACTTTCACTTTCAAGTCATTCAGCTTGTAAGTGGCTGAGCAAGGTTTTCAACTGAGGGAGTCTGACTTCTGAGCCCACATGCCTACCCACTATGCTATATTGTGTATCAACCGAGCCCACTACACCTAATTTAATCCTGCAACATCTACCTTAAGATAGGCATTATCACCCTCATTCTACAGACAAGGAAACTGAAGCTCAGAGATAAAACCACTTGCCCATGTTCACCCTGTCAATTATGATCAGAATTGCAGCTCCAACTCAAGTCTTTTATGCCAAAGGCTGTGAATTCTTGCCTCATGTGCTTTCCCATCTCCCAAATAATTTCCTTTCCTCTAGCACATTTATTCTTCCCTAGCTTTATGTTCTCATGGTCATCTTCAATTTACTAGATTAGTAATTCCTTTCTTGGTAGCCCTGGTAACTTTCAGCCTTTAATATTGACCATATAACTAGTCTATAACCTGCTGCTGCTAAGTCGCTTCAGTCGTGTCTGACTCTGTGCAACCCCATAGACGGCAGCCCATCAGGCTCCACTGTCCCTGGGATTCTCCAGCCAAGAACACTGGAGTGGGTTGCCATTTCCTTCTCCACTGCATGAAAGTGAAGTCGTTCAGTCGTGTCCAACTCTTCACAACCCCGTGGACTGCAGCCTACCAGGCTCCTCCGTCCATGGGATTTTTCCAGGCAAGAATACTGGAGTGTGATGCCGTTGCCTTCTCCAAGTCTATAACCTACTCCTCATTAAAATGTCCTCTCAGATTTAATGTCCATTGACCTTCACAGGAAGCAATTTTTACTGTGATGGTTGCAAAATGATTTTCTGACTCTAGCACTCTCATTTTCCAAAACATGCACAGCTGAAATCACAAAGTTAACCCTCTAATTACTTCCTGAGCCAGTCAAGCAAACTTTTTTAATGACCTCTGTTTGGGCTGCAACTACAGATACCTGATTCATTCATACCTAGAGAGTAAAGACATTTGATGATCTCACATAGCAAGAAGTATGGAACATAACCAAGTAAATTCCCAGGTTGCTTAATTCAGCAATTCAGTGATGTCATCAAAGACCCAGGATCAGAGGTCAGCTGCCCAGAGGAGACACATGACACACCTGAGATTGCACTCCCACAGCGCACCCAGGAAACCAACTGGCTGGGACCGGGGAGATGATTAAGATGCACAGCCCACCTGGGACAGTGTGCTTGCCAAGCACCTGGTCACCTGAGCTCCTCAGACCTGCTGCTATTGCTACTGCTACTGCTATGGAGAAGGCAAAGGGCACAAAACACAAGCCCACCCAAGTCTGTGCCTTTGTGGAGTACCTGAGAACCTGAACCTGAGCAACTTAGACCTGGGAAGTGCACAAAACTCAGGGCCCACTTTGGACAGTTCCCCTGCAGAGCAACCTGAAGCCTGAGCAGTGTAGACCAGGAAAGCACACTGGGAAAGTGCCAATGAGCTGGGGCAAACCCATTGTGGTCCATACACTGCAAGTACTCCCCACACACACCAGTGATATTTGTTTGCAATGTTCCTCCCTCCCCACAGCACAACTGAACAAGTGAGCCTAAATAAGTGACTGCCTTTGCCCCCTTGTGTCAGGGTGGAAATTAGACACTGAAGAGACTTGCAAACAGAGGAAGCCAAAATAAACAAAGAAGAGGGAACCGCTCTGGAAGTGACAGGTGCAGTAGATTAAAACCCTGTAGTTACATTGACTAAACGTTGGAAGGGGCCTATAGACCTTGAGAAGAAGTATAAGCTGGAACAAGGAACTATCTGAAACTGAAATGACCCCACACTGCCCTCAACAACTCCAGAGAAATTCCTACATGTATTCTTATTATTATCATTTTTAAAATTTTAAGTTCTCTATTATTCCTTTAATTTTCCTCTTTATAACCTACTATTACCTTGCAAAAAAAGACCCTACTTTTAAAGCAAACTTCATATATATATTTTATAATTTTTGTGACTTTGTTTTGTTTTTTTCATATTGTATTTTTGAGAGTCTAACCTCTACTCTAGATTTTTAATCTTTGCTTTTTGGTTATCAATTTTATACCTTTAAGAATCTAATCTTCAGTACCATTTTTACTTAGGGGTGTGATTACTGGCTTGATTGCTCTCTCCCCTTTTGACTGTCCCTTTTCTCCCCAAGGTCTCCTCTATCTCCTCCCTCCCCCTTCTCTTCTCTACTTAACTCTATGAATCTCTCTGGGTGTTCCAGGCTGTGGAGAGCACATAGGGAATTGATTACTGGCTACACAGCTCTTCTCATCTTGGTCACCTCTATTTCCCTCCTCCCTCTTCTATTCTCCATGTAACTCTGTGAACCTCTCCAGGTGTCCCTCACTGTGGAGAATCTTTTCACCATTAACATAGATGTTTTATCATCTGTGCTGTATGGATTGAGAAGTCTTGAGGCTACTGTAAGAATAAGACTGAAAGCCAGAGGCAGTAGGCTTAAATCCAAAACTTGAGGACACCAGAAAACTCCTGATTCCAGGGAACATTGATCAACATGAGCTCATCCAAAAACCTCCATACCTACACTGAAACCAAGCTCTACCCAAGAGCCAACAAGTTCCAGAGCAGGACATACCATGTTAATTCTCCAGCAATGCAGAAACTTATTCCTGAGCATTAAAACACAGGCTGCTCAAAGTCACACCAAACCCACAGACACCTCAAAACTCACTACTGGACACTTCATTGCACTCCAGAGAGAAGAGATCCAGATCCACCCACCAGAACAACAATGCAAGCTTCCCTAACCAGGAAACCTTGACAAGACATTAGTCCAATCCCACCCACAGGGAGCAGGCTCCACAATAAAGGGGAACCACAAACTCCCAGTGAACATAAAGGGCACCCCAAATATAGCAATGTAAACAAAATGAAAAGGTAGAGAATGTAAGGAGCATGATAAATGCCCACCACACCAAACAGAAGATGAGGAGATAGGGAGTCCATGTGAAAAATAATTCAGAATAATGATAGTAAAGATGATCCAAAATCTTGAAAACAAAATAGAGTTACAGATAAATAGACTAGAGACAAGGATTGAGAAGATGCAAGAAATGTTTAACAAGGACCTAGAAGAAATTTTAAAAAGTCAATCAATAATGAATAATGCAATAACTGAGATCAAAAGCACTCTGGAGGGAATCAACAGTAGAATAACTGAGGCAGAAGATAGGATAAGTGAGGTGGAAGATAGAATGGTAGAAATAAATGAAGCAGAGAGGAAAAAAATTAAAAGAAATGATGACAACCTCAGAGACCACTGGGACATGTTAAACAGCCCAACATTCGAATCATAGGAGTCCCAGAAGAAGAAGACAAAAAGAAAGGCCTTGAGAAAATGCTTGAGGAGATAATAGTTGAAAACTTCCCTAAAATGGGGAAGGAAATAGCTACCCAAGTCCAAGAAACCCAGAGAGTCCAAAACAGGATAAACCCAAGGTGAAACACCCCAAGACACACATAAAACAAATTAATGAAGATCAAACACAAAGGGAAAATATTAAAAGCAGTAAGGGAAAAACAACAAATAACACACAAGGGGATTCCCATAAGGACAACAGCTGATCTTTCAATGGAAACTCTTCAGGCCAGGAGGGAATGGCAGGACATACTTAAAGTAATGAAAGAGAAAAACCTACTACCCAGATTACTGTACCCAGCAAGGATCTCTTTCAAATATGAAGGAGAAATCAAAAGCTTTACAGACAAGCAAAAGCTCAGAGAATTCAGTACCACCAAACAAGTTCTTCAACAAATGCTAAAGGATCTTCTCTAGACAGGAAACACAGAAAAGGTGTATAAAGTCGAACCCAAAACAACAAAGTAAATGGCAACGGGATCATACTTACCAATAATTACCTTAAATGTAAATGGGTTGAATGTCCCAACCAAGACAAAGACTGGCTGAATGGATAAAAAAACAAGACCCCTATATACACTGTCTACAAGAGACCCACCGCAAACCAAGGGATACATACAGGCTGAAAGTGAAGGGCTGGAAAAAGATATTTCACGCAAATGGAGATGAAAAGAAAGCAGGAGTAGCAATACTCATATCAGATAAAATAGACTTTGAAATAAAGGCTGTGAAAAGAGACAAAGAAGGACACTACATAATGATCAAGGATCAATCCAAGAAGAAGATACAACAATTATAAATATATATGCACCCAACATAGGAGCACTGCAATATGTAAGGCAAATGCTAACAAGTTTGAAAGGGGAAATTAACAATAACACAATAATAGTGGGAGACTTTAATACACCACTCACACCTATGGGTAGAGCAACTAAACAGAAAACTAGCAAGGAAACACAAACTTTAAATGATGCAATGGACCAGTTAGATCTAGTTGATATCTATAGGACATTTCACCCCAAAACAATGAATTTCACCTTTTTCTCAAGTGCACAGGGAACATTCTCCAGGATGGATTACATCCTGAGCCATAAATCTAGCCTTGGTAAATTCAAAAAAATAATTATCATTTCAAGCATCTTTTCTGATTACAATGCAATAAGATTAGATGTCAACTACAGAAAAAAAAGATTAAAAATACAAACATATGGAAGCTAAACAACACGCTTCTATATAACCAACAAATCACAGAAGAAATTAAAAAATAAATCAAATTATGCATAGAAATGAATGACAATGAAAACATGACAACCCAAAACCTATGGGATTCAGTAAAAGCAGTGCTAAGGGGAAGGTTCATAGCAATATAAGCTTACCTCAAGAAACAAGAGAAAAATCAAATAAATAACCTAACTCTACACCTAAAGCAACTAGAAGCAGAAGAAATGAAGAACCCCAGGGTTAGTAGAAGGAAAGAAATCTTAAAAATTAGGGTAGAAATAAATGCAAAAGAAACAAAAGACACCATAGGAAAAATCAACAAAGCTATAAGCTGGTTCTTTGAGAAGATAAATAAAATAGACAAACCATTAGCCAGACTCATCAAGAATCAAAGGGAGAAGAATCAAATCAACAAAATTAGAAATGAAAATGGAGAAATCACAACAGACAACACAGAAATACAAAGATCATAAGACACTACTATCAGCAACTATATGCCAATAAAATGGACAACTTGGAAGAAATGGAAAAATTCTTAGAAAAGTATGAACCAGGAAGCAATAGAAAATCTTAACAGACACATCACCAGCATGGAAATCGAAACTGTAATCAGAAATCTTCTAACAAACAAAAGCCCAGGACCAGATGGCTTCACAGGTGAATTCTACCAAAAATTTAGAGAAGAGTTAACACCTATCCTACTAAAACTCTTCCAGAAAATTGCAGAAGAAGGTAAACTGCCAAACTCATTCTATGAGGCCACCATCACCCTAATACCAAAACCAAAGATGCCACAAAAAAAGAAAACTACAGGCCAATACCACTAATGAACATAGATGCAAAAATCCTTAACAAAATTCTAGCAAACAGAATCCAACAATCATTCTAATAAAAGATCATACATCATGGCCAAGTGGGCTTTATCCCAGGGATGCAAGGATTCTTCACTATTCACAGATCAATCAATGTGATACACCACATTAAGAAATTGAAACATAAAAACCATATGATTATCTCAGTAGATGCAGAGAAAGCATTTGACAAAATTCAACATCCATTTATGATTAAAAAAAAAACCTTCAGAAAGCAAGCATAGAAGGAACATACCTCAACATAATAAAAGCCATATATGACAAACCCACAGCAAACATTATCCTCAATGGTGAAAAATTGAAAGCATTTCCCCTAAAGTCAGGAACAAGACAAGGGTGCCCACTCTCACCACTACTATTCAACATAGTTTTGGAAGCTTTAGCCACAGCAATCAGAGAAGAAAAATAAATGAAGGAATCTATATTGGAAAAGAAGAAGTAAAACTCTCACTGTTTGCAGATGACATGATCCTCTACATAGAAAACCCTAAAGGCTCCACCAGAAAATTACTAGAGTTAATCAATGAATATAGTAAAGTTGCAGGATATAAAATTAACATGCAGAAATCCCTTGCATTCCTATACATGAACAATGAGAAAACAGAAAGAGAAATTAAGGAAACAATTCCATTCACCATTGCAATGAAAAGAATAAAATACTTAGGAATAAATCTACCTAAAGAAACAAAAGACCTATATATAGAAAACTATAAAACACTGATGAGAGATGATACAAATAGATGGAGAAATATACCATGTTCATGGATCGGAAGAATCAATGTAGTGAAAATGAGTATACTACCCAAAACAATCAATAGATTCAATGCAATCCCTATCAAGCTACCAACGGTATTTTTCAGAGAACTAGAACAAATAATTCCCCAATTTGTATAGAAATACAAAAAACCTCGAATAGCCAAAGCAATCTTGAGAAAGAAGAATGGAACTGGAGGATCAACCTGCCTAACTTCAGACTATACTACAAAGCTACAGTCATCAAGACAGTATGGTACTGTCATCAGACAGTATGGTGCTTGCAAAAAGACAGAAATATAGATCAATGGAACAAAATAGGAAGCCCAGAGATAAATCCACGCACCTGTGGACACCTTATCTTTGACAAAGGAGGCAATAATATGTAATGGAGAAAAGACAATCTTTTTAACAAGTGGTGCTGGGAAAACTGGTCAACCACTTGTAAAAGAATGAAATTAGAACACTTTCTAACACCATACACAAAAAATAAACTCAAAAAGGATTAAAGATCTAAATATAAGACCAGAAACTATAAAACTCCTAGAGGAAAACACAGGCAAAACCTCTCTGACATAGCAGGATCCTCTATGACCCTTTATTTGGGTCCATGCTCTGGACCCACCCCCCAGAGCAATGGAAATAAAAGCAAAAATAAAAAAATGGGACCCAATTAAACTTAAAAGCTTTTGCACAACGAAGGAAACCATAAGTAAGGTGAAAAGACAGCCTTCCTAATGGGAGAAAATAATAGCAAATGAAGCAACTGACAAAGAATTAATCTCAAAAATATGCAAGCAGCCCCTACAGCTCAATTCCAGAAAAATAAGTGACCCAATCAAAAAATGGGCCAAAGAACTAAACAGACATTTCTCCAAAGAAGACATACAGATGGCTAACAGACATATGAAAAGATGCTCAACATCACTCATTATCAGAGAAATGCAAATCAAAACCACATTGAAGTATCATCTCAAGCCGGCAGAATGGCTGCTCTCCAAAAGTCTACAAACAATAAATGTTGGAGAGGGTGCAGAGAAAAAGGAACCCTCTTACATTGTTGGTGGGAATGCAAACTAGTATAGCCACTATGGTGAACAGTGTGGAGATTCCTTAAAAAGCTGGAAATAGAACTGCCATATTACCCAGCAATCCCACTGCTGGGCATACACACTGAGGAAACCAGAATTGAAAGAGACATGTGTACCCCAATGTTCATTGCAGCACTGTTTACAATAGCTAGGACATGGAAGCAACCTAGATGTCCGTCAGCAGACGAATGGATAAAAAAACTGTGGTACATATACACAATGGAATATTATTCAGCTTTAAAAAGAACACATTTGAATAAGTTCTAATGAAGTAGATGAAACTGGAGCCTATTATACAGAGTGAAGTAAGCCAGAAAGAAAAACACCAATACAGTATATTAACACATATATATGGAATTTAGAAAGATGGTAATTATGACCCTATATGCGAGACAGCAAAACAGACAGAGATGTAAAGAATAGACTTTTTGGCTCTGTGGGAGAAGGCCAGGGTGGAATGATTTGAGAGAAAAGCATTGAAACATGTATATTACCATATGTGAAATAGATCACCAGTCCAGGTTCGAAGCATGAGACAGAGCGCTCTGGGCCAGTGCACTGGGATGGCCCTGAGAGATGGGATGGGGAGGGAGGTAGGAGGGGGTCCAGGATGGGGAACACATGTACACCCTTGGCTGATTCATGTCAATGTATGGCAAAAACCACTAAATATTGTAAAGTAATTAGACTCCAATTAAAATAAATAAATAATTAAAAAAAAAAGTCCCTGGCTCTTTCTATATTTATGTTCTACCATCCTGAGAGTGTAGTAATGTCTCTCCTTTCTTCTATAGCACATATTGTATAAAATTGAAACAGTACAGAGATGACATGGCCCCATATGAAGATCCTTGAATTCATGAAGCATGCTATTTTTTTCAAATAACTCTCTTTTAATTGGGGTGTCCTCAATATCCTTTTTTTTTCTTTTCCAAGTTGTGTCTAATGGTAATTTGTCTTTTTTTATTTTTTTTTAATTGGAGGCTAATTACTTTACAATATTGTATTGGTTTTGCCATACATCAACAGGAAAAGGCAATGGCACCCCACTCCAGTACTCTTGCCTGAAAAATCCCATGGATGGAGAAGTCTGGTGGGCTGCAGTCCATGGGGTCACTAATAGTCAGACACGACTGAGCAACTTCCCTTTCACTTTTCACTTTTCATGCACTGGAGAAGGAAATGGCAACCCACTCCAGTGTTCTTGCCTGGAGAATCCCAGGGATGGCGGGGCCTGGTGGGCTGCCGTCTCTGGAGTCGCACAGAGTCGGACACGACTGAAGCAACTTAGCAGCAGCATACATCAACATGAAATATCCTTTTAAAAAATTACAACCCCATCTCTTTATTCCATCTCTCCCTTCCCTGTTTCACTTTTTCCTTATCACTTATCATCATCCACCATGTAATATATTTTATTTGTTTCTTCTCCCCCACATTAAAATGTAAATACCAAGAAGGCAGAGTTTTTGGTCTGTTTTGCTCACTCTTACATCCCCAGTAATGAGAACATTCCCAGCACATAGGACGCACTCAATAAGTATTAATTGAGTTAATAAGTGACCACAAGATGATTGCTACAGCATTAACATCACATCCTTAACAACATTCTAAGGGGAAAAGAGACATGAGACAAAGATGTTGTTTTCTTTCAAGGCTTGTAATTTTATCAGAGAAACCCCACAGCAGACTTTTCTTAAGTTCTCATTAGCTAGAACTGGTCATATGCCCATCAGTAGGTCTCACTAGGCAAATAGGAATGGGATTCCCATGATTGGCTTAAACCAATAATGACACATTTCATAGGGCTGGGCAAAGAACAACTCTGGGTTCTTCCTTGAGCATATGAAGTGAGCATGTAAGGTTGTCATTTGAGCAACTTATAATGTTTGGCCTAGTAGCTGCACATACTCAAGAATGTCATCTAATCCCTGTTTTCCTATCTTTCCCCCATATCTGGGAAAGCCCTCTTCTATCAGGTCAGCTCCCATTGGACCTTTCTGTCATTCAATTCAGCACACGTAGCATCCAGATCTTGATCTCTAATACCATTTCCCACTAAAAGAAGTCAGAACTCTTTAGAGAAATGGATGATTCCAGACCTGGAACAGAGTAATTACAAGGTAAGCCTGAAACATCTCATTATGCCAGAAACTAAGAAAGTGCTCAAGAAAACAATTGGAGACATACCACAAGGATACAGGAACTGTATGTTGAAAGGGTTCCCACTGTCTAAACTTGGAACAATTTAGGCACCAAAATAATTAAGAACAGTAATGAATTATAAACCATTGATCAAAAATAGGAATCCATGAGTGGGTTCATGCTTACAGTTGAATACTGAGGATTGACTAGTAAATGTGGAGGAAGTGCTAGAGTTGGAAAAAACCATCATTTTGCAACCATCATGGTAAAGATTGGTTTAGGCAGGGATCAATGGATACAAAATATGGGGACATTTTAATGAGGAGCAGTTTATTTGCAGGTTATTATTGTGTCTTCCTACAGATGCAAGAGAATAAATAGTAACTATACAATGAAATGATTGGGCAACATCTTAGTGTGGGTGCCTCCATGTACAATTCCCTAAGAAGGACAGAGCATCACCTATGTGATATTCTAGCCTGGAATATATAACCTGAACCTAACTGTGAGGAAACATCAGGCAACTACAATCAGCAATATTATACACTTTTAAAAAAGCATAGGATGGAAAAGAGCATATTCTTCAAAAATACTAATATCATAAAATACATACAAAGAAGTGCTGTATAAATGTTCTAAATCAAAAAAAAGAGTAAAATGACTTGATAGCTAAATTCAGTACCCGGTCCTAGACTTGATCCGGTACCGGCAAAAATTTTAAAATAAAAGCTATACATAGCAACCAATTGACACAATTAGAATATGGAATATCTCATATATGAATATGGAAAGTAGATGATATTAAATGTGTGATATCAAAATCATATTGATGTTAATGACATTGATAACTGTGCTGTGGTTATGTAAGAGAATACTGAAGTGTTTATGAGGAAAAGGGTCATGATATATGCAACATGCTCTCAAATGGTTCAGGAAAAATCAGCTATGACATATAGATAGATAAAGAGCTGATAAATGATAGAGCAAGCAAATGATAAAGCAAATGGGCAAAAATGTAAGCAATAGGTTAATCTGAGTAAAGGATATTTGAGTCTTCTTGGTATAATTCTTATTCTTACAGTTTTTCTATAACTTTGAAAACATATCCAAATAAAATATTAAAAAATACAGCTCATGGTCCATCCCATCCTGTTTAGAAGCCTTTCCTACTTAGTTTTGTGAAGGCTCTCAGGGCTCCAGAATAGCGAAGGTTGTCACCTGGGGATCTACATGTTTTGGCCAATGTGAACTCATCACAATTATTCATGGCAGCTCTTCCAGGAGAATAATTACTCAACGAACCTTTACTGTCTTCCAGGCATTGTGTTATGTATACGCTGGGATAAAAGGTGACTAAGCCAACTTCTTGCCCTCGAGAAGTTCACAAATGGGCACATAATCTATGTGTCAAGTACTATAATTAGAGGAATGCAGAGGTTCTAGGAGACACTAGAAGAAAGAGAGCTTATTCAGCTGGGGGTGGGGATCAGAGGTAGCATAGGCATGTGGAAAGGTCAGGGAATGTTTCCCAGATAAGATTCTTGGGTTAAGCCTTAAAGAGGTTAGCCTGTAGACAGTGAGAATGAAGGAAGGACGTTCTTGGCACACGGAAATGAATGAAAGAAGTAGGATAGTATTTAAGAACACAGACTCTAGAACTGTGCTACCTGGGCTGAGATCCTGAATCTGCCACTTATTAACTGCATGACCTTGGGTAAATGAGTTAGCCTTTCTCTGTCTCAGTTTCTTCATCTGTCACATAAGGATAATGTCACTATCTACTACAATGGATAGTTGCTGATGATTAAATTTTAAGAAGTGATATGCCTGGGCCACAACCTAGCACATACATAGGTGCCAAATAAATATGAGCTCAGTTTTTGTTCCTTTCAGGAAGCAAGAATTTTCAGTCAGTAGACTGCAGAGTTCATGACAGGGAAGGTGGAGAGAAAGGAGGGCAGAGGTAATGCCAAACTAAGAAATTCATACTTTAGCCTAAAGGCAATGGAAAGTTATTGGAAAGTTTTAATAATTTCATCTAACTTGTGATTTAGAAAGGTCCTTCTGGCTTGGAGAATGAAGCAGGATAAGAATGGAGGCAAGAAAGCCAGTGAAGAGGTCATTGTATCAGTTCAGATGACAGGAGGTGAAAATCTTGGATAGGGTAGTGAGGCAATGTTATTGATGAGGGAACATTCGAGAGACTCCATGGGAGTAGAAGTCAAGGTTAACTCTCAGATGCCTTATTTGAGCACCAAGATGGATAAAGACTCTGTCCTCTGTGATAGAAAAGAGAGAAAGAACAAGGTTTGGGAGGTAGGGGACAAAGATAATGAGTTCAGTTTTCACCACAGTAGCCTGAAGGGCCAGTGGGACATCCAAGTGGGGAAATCTATTCAAAGATAAGATATAAAGGCTGGGATTTGCCATTGCTTAAAACTCACAAGGCAAATTCTACCCTTTTCTACTTGTGTGGCCTTGAACTAAGTATATGTCTTTGCCAAGTCACCTTTTCCTCCATTAGAAAAGTATTGCAATGATTAAAATGCCATAGTATAAGTGAAAAGCACTCTTTATTGAATTACCAAGTATGATACAAATGCCAGATATTTTTCTCTTGGAGGGAGCTAACACAGAGAAAGGGGCTCCTCTGGTGGCTCAGACAGTAAAGAATCCGCCTGCAATGCAGGAGACCCGGGTTCGATCCTTGGGTTGGGAAGATCTCCTGGAGAAGAAAATGACAACCCACTCCAGTATTCTTACTGGGAAATCCCATGAACAGAGGAGCCTGGCAGACTATAGTCCATGGGGTCACAAAGAGTCAGACACGACTGAAGCAATCGAGCACTTAACTAACACAGAGTAAAAGATTTACATTTTAGATTATCTTTTGGTGAAACTTTTCCTCTCTAGGGCAATAAAAAAAGTTTCAAGAATATAGAGGAACAGACCTGTCCTAAGCCTGGGTCTTTCTCCCCTCCTATTTTATATAAAATAGAAATAGATCAGAAACTTGAAAATAAATCCTCAATGGACTGAAAGAAACCAAAATTGAAATAAGGGACTATGGAGGCCAAAACTTAAGGTAGAATTCAAGCATTCTGGTGGTGCTTCATCTGTATTGAGATCTGGCCAGCTTCCAGACACAATAGCAACAACTCAGACCCTGACTAGAGACAGCCTTGCAAGGCCTTTTGCAAAGTGCTTTGTTCTTATCTACCCTAACGGGGAGGTAGGTGTGGTTTAGAACTACAGGAGCCATACAACAGGTAATCTAATTCTCTGTACCACAAACTTTCTCTGCAAATCCTTAGGGACTTGTCTGCAAAAACAAAACAAAACAAAACAAACGTACCCTTGGTCCAATGGCCTTGCTCATAATTTTCCTATGGAAGTCCTCACAAGCCCCCAGATTCTTTTAGAACAGCAGATATGGTATTAGCTATTCAAGCTATAAAACTGTCCTCATTTGTAGAATGTGGGAGTATACAGTCTCCCTGGGAAGAGAGTACACAGTCTTTCTATTAAGTTCAGCTTGTCAGAGATTTACTTATTAACAATGTTTTATTGGGCTGGCATTCATGTTGCATCCCCAGATCTTGTGGCCCTGATCTTTGAGTCAATCATCTTTGAATCTTAGGCCCAATAAATATACCAATTTCTCAAAATCTCTGTTATTCTCTGTGGGGGATAATGAGGAACTTTATTTTCCTCACTTGTAAAGTAGAAACATTAATACTTACCTTACAGGTTTATTGTGAGGACTAAATGAGATTATACATTGAAAATGCCAGCCCTCCATATTCATTCAAAAATATTTACTGAGAACCTACTATATGACGTGCTTAGTTGCTGAGTCATGTCCAACTCTTTGGGACCCAATGGACTGTAGCCCTGCAGGCTCCTCTGTCCATGGGGATTCTCCAGGCAAGAATACTGGAGTGGGTTGCCATGCCCTCCTCTAGGATCTTCCCAACCCAGGGATCAAACCCAGGTCTCCAGCATTGTAGATGGATTCTTTACTGTCTGAGACACCAGGGAAGCCCATATGCTAGACACTGCTGTATGCATTGAGGATGAAGCAATGAACAAAGACACTTATTACTACCTTCACAGAGGTTATACTTTAGTGGAAGGAGTCTAATCACAAACAACTAAATAAATAAAATCTATAATATGACAGATGATGATAAGAGCTATGAAGAAAAATAAAGTAGAATAGGGGGCTAGTGAGTGCCAGTCAGAGGTGAAGATCATCACGCACAGGAGGTCCTTTATAAATGGTAGCTATTTCTAAGTCTCTTTGGTCTTTACACCTCTAGCATTACTTGGATACACAACCTAAGTGCTTGTAACAGTTCAAAGACACATATGAAAACATAACTATGGACAGAGACTCACTAGATTTTAGGAGTGTGAAGAATAACAAGGCATGATCCATAGCCATGTGGATCATTTCAACATGCTATAAGTGACTAGACATGGGATGAGGAGGACAGAGTGTAGAGGAGAGTCAATTAGCACAGTAAAGGGTCAGGAAAGGCTTTCTGGAGGTATTGATGTCTAGATGACACTTAAAGGTTGAGAGGCAAGAAATTTAAAAGGGTGAACTTGGCAGAAGAAATGATACTGGCAAAGTCATGAGGACCATAGACTAGTGAGATGAGTAAGAAGGAGCTGTGTGAAGTTCAGGGGATAGAGAGTGAAAGGAGATGAAGCCAGAGAAGTAGGTACAAGTCGGGAGGACATGGAGAGTCAGGTTGTGGACATCACTTAGAAGAAAATTATGGAACAACTGTAAGTTCTTTGGTAGAGAAATCATAGGGTCAGATTTGCATGTTAGCAAGATTATTTTGTAGAAAAAAAAGTACAAGAAAAGGGATCATGCTGGCTGCAGTTTGTAAGCTAGATCACAAGAAAGTCAAAACTAAAGGCAGAGCATCCAGATAGGACTCTACTAGAATAGTCCATGTTGGAGAGAATGAGAACTTGAATGACAGGAGACAGAGAGGAAGTGATAGATTTCAAAAGCATTTAGTAAGGCCTTAGTGGCTGATTCGATTAAGAATGAAAAATCAAGGTGACTCCCAAGTTTCAGGCTTGGGTTGATGCTAGTGCTCTGATGGGAAGTACACAATGAAGGATGGATTTCCAAGGGAAAGATGATGGATTTCCAAGGGAAAGATGATGAATTCCATTTTGGATCCTCCAAACCTTATTCAATAGCTTATTCTCGAAAAGTACTCTTTAGAGACTTGGTATACTTTAAGGTTTTGTCATCAGGCATAGCTGGGTCCTGACTATAATGTGGGAATAATAATAAAAATTTACCTCATAGCATGATAATGAAGTGAAGTTGCTCAGTCGTGTCTGACTCTTTGCGACCCCATGGACTGTAGCCCACCAGGCTGCTCCATCCGTGGAATTTTCCAGGCAAGAGTACTGGAGTGGATTGCCATTTCCTTCTCCAAAATATTTATTTGAGCCCCTTTTTTTGGGGGTGGGGTGCAAGAATACTGGAGTGGGTTGCCATTCCCTTCTCCAGGAGATCTTCCTGACCCAGGGATTGAACCTGGGTCTCCCACACTGTAGGCAGACGCTTTACCGCCTGAGCCACCACATGATAAGGAAGACATAATGATATAACAAAAGAATTGCTTAGCACAATGCTGACACATAGTATGGATTCAGTACTAGCAATTATTATTAACATCTTTCTTTTGTGGGCTCAGATCCCACCTCCCACTTCTACTCAACTCCTAAGTTTGCTTTTAAGGTTTTCTAGCTGACTTGTCTCTGACCTCTTAGCATATTCCTTTGGGGGCTGCCCCATGAATTTCTACAATCTGCATTAATCATCCTGTTTACTTTCTAGTTTCTTTATTGTTTTGAAAAGAGCTTCGTCTTTATTCTGCACATGTTTTCCCTGCTGAGTCACCATCTTGGGCTCCCCTTGACCTTCAGATCACTATGATTCATACTGCTTGCTTAGAAGGAATTTTTTAACAGGTATGCCTCTCCAGGCACCAATCTACTTGGTATCAGCATGAGCATTAAATACCCCCTTTATCATCTAATAATTTTGTTACTAGATGAGACTACCCAGTGCAGCAATTTTTTGATGACAGCTACCATATATTTAGCACCTATTATGCCAGGAGCTTGAAATTTATTCTCCCATTTCATATCTATGAACCTTATAAGGTAGGTACTAGTACTATCCCTGGAGAAGGCAATGGCACCCCACTCCAGTACTCTTGCCTGGAAAATCCCATGGACGGAGGAGCCTGGTAGGCTGCAGTCCAAGGGGTCGCTAAGAGTCGGACACGACTGAGCAACTTCACTTTCACTTTTCACTTTCATGCATTGGAGAAGGAAATGGCAACCCACTCCAGTACTCTTGCCTGGAGAATCCCAGGGACGGGGGAGCCTGGTGGGCTGCCATCTATGGGGTCACACAGAATCGGACACGACTGAAGTGACTTAGCAGCAGCAGTACTATCCCAATTTTTTAGCCAGAAATGAACATTTATTTAGCATTTACATGATACCCAGTACTACATTAAGCCCTTTGCATATGCATATTTAATTCTCACACCAAAATGTAAGTACCATTATTAGCCCCAGTATTCAAATGAACAAACCAAGCAAGTTAAAGTAACATGCTTAAAACCACACAGCTGATAGTGACAACTTGGGGATGGAAATATGAGTGTATTTGCTCCTGTGTCCTGCTGCAAGCCATAATGGGACAAGAAAAGGAAAGGCTTGGGAGTGGGAACCAGACTGAGTATGCATATTTGATAGGATGAATAGGTATGGCTACTGTATGTCTTTGTATTGAAAGACAAAATTGTGTGTTTCTCAGTTGGCTTTACTTGTAAGGTGATGATCAGGAAATTGAATTAAGGGGGCTGGCATTTGAAATACTTTCTCTGGCTCCTTTGCATTTCCCACCTTCTACTCAAACACACATTAAAACTTCTGAAGTCAATAATCAAAGACATATGTATACCTATGGCTGATTCATGTTGATGTATGGCAGAAACCAACACAATATTGTAAAGCAATTATTCTCCAATTGAGGTAGAGGGGAAGAGACTATTATTCAACCCATTATCCTAATGCAAGAACTTTCATTTTCTATAGTAGTTTCTAAGTTGTGTCCATATAAAGACAGTTGGACCTGGTTGTATCTATTTTGTATTTTGCTTTATTCATTTAACATTATAGAGTTAATGTTTTATCTTTCCTATGTCATTTACTGATGAGTCCTAATGTACATCAAGTTGTTCAACATTAAGATCATTTCCAGTTTCTCATTAGTAAAAATTATACTGTATTGAAAATATTTGTGCCTATAGACTTGTGTTTCCCTTCTGCTGAAGTCTGTCCTTAGGATAGAACCCCCAGAGGGACTGCAGTGTCAAAGGCCAGGAACATAATTATGGCTCTTAATGCAAATTACTGAATTGCTTTCCCAAAGAATCAGACCTATTTGCATTGAAGTTGTGAGAGTGCAAGCTCATCACTGGTATATGAGTCTTTTTTCTATTTTTCTTTCTGTGTTTTTAGTTGAGTCTTAACCTTTATTATTTCTTTGATTAGCTATATATTCAAAATAGTGAGAAGGTGGCAAGAAAATAAAAATTACCAATGAGGAATGAAACAACTGGCCACAATTTAAAATCCCTTTCAGATGTATTTGTGTCCATGAAGATTTGCCAGCAGGCTGGTATTTCAGTCATTTTCAGATCCATTTTTCCATAATGAGATGACAGGTAGAAATATGGCCAACCTGGCAGGAGTCCCAGTTGGCAAGGTTAGATGGAGAGTGGGAGGGACATCAGCCAGTGTTGAGGGACCTGGTGGGTGGCACATGTAACCAGGACACAGAAGACAGAATCACAGTTTAAGGAAGAACTAAAATCATCATCGGCATCAAAATTTCTTCCATTGTGTAATTAACCTGGTAGTGCCTCCCTTATACAGAAACTCATTTGTGGTCATACTAAGTAGCATCAAGAAGCCGTGCCGGCAACAAAGTAGGAAAGTCCAGATCTACTGCCCCTAGGAACAATATAGAGACAGAATGATAACAACTCTTATTCAGAGCTCCTGCCTCATGTTCAGTACTGTATGAAATGTTTCCTCCAGCTTATCTCTAATCCTTACAACAACCCTATGAGTTGGGTGCAATTAAGCTGATTTTTACTGATGAGGAACCTAAGGCTTGGGGACGTTGAGTTGGCAGGCAGCATGAAAAGGTAGTTAATAGCATGAGTTCTAGGGCAAGAGGGTCTAGGTCAGAAACCTGCATTTCCCATTTACTAGTTATGTGATCTTAGACACATTAGTTCTCTGCCCTTCAGTTTCTTCTATATACTGGTAGAAGATGGTAATAAAAGAAGAGCCTTGTTTGCAAGGATTGAAGGAAACAATATATGAAAAGTGCTTTGAACAGTGATTGCCACAGAATAAGCATCCCCAAAAGTCTGACCTGTGATCATTGCTATTACCCAAGATGCCACAGTTAGTAAGAGGGACGCTTGGATTCTGGCCCAGATTTGCTGGCCTCCAAATCTCATGCTCCTTTCATTAAATCAAAGAACCCACTTAGCACTAGTGTATGATCCCTGGGTTGGGAAGATCCCCTGGAGAAGGGAAAGGCTACTGACTCCAATATTCTGGCCTAGAGAATTCCACGGACTGTATAGTCCATGGGGTTGCAAAGAGTTGGACAAGACTGAGCAACTTTCACTTTCATGTTAGTAAACTCTGTTTAGTCACCCAAATTGTTTGCTTGTAGTCTGATTCTCCTAGGAGCCACCCGCAGTGGCAATGTAAAGATTTGAGTCATCTCCTAGCTCTTGTGGAACACCAATTATTCCCAAAGGGAAAAGGTCACTAAGAGAGTGAAGATCATAGGTTCTATGTCCAAATATAACTCTTCCAGGGCTGAGACAAGCTTCTATTCTATACTTTTTTTTTGAAAACCTAGAAGTTGTGTTCACATTCAATTTTAAATTCCTAACCAAGTGCTTTGCATCAGGCCAAGTATAATGGTTAAAGTGATATTCAAGTAGAGAGGACCTTCTGTGAATGCTAATGATAATAGTTAACACTTACTAAAGACATTAAAGTGTTCTGGGTACTATTATCACCTCCTCACCATTTCTACATTTAATCGGCACAACAACCCTCTATGGTAGGTACTATTCTTGCTTAACAGAAGAGGAAAGTAGACACAGTGGTTAAGTAAACTGACAGGTCACTTAACTAGTAAATGTAAGTGCTTAGATTTTAATCTGGGCCCTAGAGCCCACACATACAATCACTATACACTACCAGTCCCCAACATTTTGGCACCAGGGACCAGTTTTGTGGAAGACAGTTTTTCCATAGACCTGGCCAGGGCAGGGGGGGAGGGGGCGGATGGGAGGCGGGGAGGGTTGGATGGTTTCAGGATGATTCAAGTACATTACATTCATTGTATTTATTTCTGTTATTATCATACCAGCTCCACCTCAGATCATTGGGCATTAGTTCCCCAAGACTGGGGACCGCTGCTATACACTACTCTCTCTCATTAATGGTAAAAGGCTAATAGGGGCTAACCTTAATCTCTAGCATAGTGCCTGACACATAGAAGGCATTTATAACATAATTTTGAATGAACCATTCATTGTTTATGTCCCCTTGCCATGCAACCCAGTAATAATTGTGCAATTAATTAAATAAATTAGTCATATTATTAATTTGCCTAATTATCAAATTGTGTGCCTGGATTAGCCTTCAGTAGGGCTTCATGTAATTTAATCATCTGTTCAAAATGCACTGCAAAGTCATTGGTTCATCCTTCATTGGTTGAGAAAACCTACTAGAAGCAAAGTCCCGATACTATCTTCTGGGATACAGAGATAAATAGACATAGGAACTCACAGTCTAGTGCAGGAGACAGACATATATGCAAATACAAATGATACCGTCTGATCAGAGCATTGAAATGGAGAGGAATATGAGAGGACAGAAGAGGAAAACTAAGGATGAACATATAGTGCTTCTGCTGCCCAACATGTTTTCTTCTGATAACAGAGCTCATTCCACCTAAATGGATACATTACCCAAGGCTGGTATGATGATTAATTTTAAATGTCAGCTTCACTGGGATGAGGGATACCAAGACAGGTGATAAAACATTATTTCTGGGAATGTTTATGAGGGTGTCTCCAGACACCTGAATCAGAAGACTGAATAAAGATCACCCTCATGTATGCCAGTGGGCATCATCCAACCTGTTGAGGAACTGAATAGAACAAAAAGAGAGGAAGGACGGATTTGTTCTTTGCTTGATCTGTCCTTGGACATTGGCACTCCTGGTTCCTAGACCATCAGAGTCAGACTGAATCACACTACCAGCTTTCCTGGTTCTCCAGCTTGCAAGTGGCAAATTAGGGAAATTCTCAGCCTCCCTAACTGTATTCCTATAGAAAACAAACAAACAAAAAGAATTGTTCTATTTCTCTGGAGAGCCCTCATTAATACATCTGGCTGATCAGAGAATTCTGTTTCTCTGGCTGTTATTAGTTCAAGGATAGACTCAATTCAGGAGCTTTTGCTGGGACTATTGATAAAGTGGGTCTGTGTTTCTACTGGGGTTGCTAAATGGTAAGATGCAAATCTCTAGCTCTTGGTGGCTATCTTGGCCACCATGTAGAGAAGGCCTGTGTGAGAACTGAGTCGATATAGAAGAGATCAGAGCCAAGAAATAGAAACATAGCTGATGATGTCATTTGAGCACCTGGATCTAGCTATGCCTAAAATCATCCCTGTGCTTTTCTATTAGTATCAATAACCCTTTTCTTTTTTCTAAAGCTTATTTGTACTGTGTTTCTGTCACTTGCATGCAAAAGAGTTGCGACTGATACAAACATACATCTAGACTCTGTGTATATGCCAGAGTATGCACACATATACAGTGGTGTGTTGGTTAGTTAGGAAAGGTTTACTGGAGGAAATAAGGCCTGAGCTAAATCTTGTGTTGGTAGGAGCTACCTAATGGAGAAGGAAATGGCAACTCACTCCTGTATTCTTGCCTGGAGAATCCCATGGACAGAGGAGCCTGGTAGGCCAAGGTCTATGAGAGTTGGACATGACTGAAGCGACTAAGCATGCTGCTGCTGCTGCTGCTAAGTCACTTCAGTTGTGTCCGACTCTGTGCGCCCCCATAGACGGCAGCCTACCAGGCTCCTCTGACCATGGGATTTTCCAGGCAAGAGTACTGGAGTGGGTTGCCATTGTCTTCTCTGACTAAGCATGCAGGAGCTACCTAAAGCTAAGAGAAATGTATTTTAGACAGAAAGACAGCATGAGTAAAAATATGGAAGTAAGAAACACTGCAAAATGAGGGAGGTGGGGATATTGTAAGCAGTTTGGCATGGTTGAATAATTGAGTGAGAGTCAGAAGAGGAAGTAACAAAGCTGGAGAGCAAGGCAGGGGCCAATTTGTGGAGCACCTGGAATACCATGTTAAGAAGATGGTAATCTGTGTTCCTTATATTCCTTTTCTATAGCTCAGCAGAGTTTTTCATTGTTTCTCTTTGTTATCAGTTCTCCAGTAACATGTACCAACAAAGAATATCAAAGTAGAAAGCTTTCTAGGCTTGGAGTCTAGTCAATCTCGGGATCCGCTTTGGATTCTGAATCACCAGAGGAGCCTCTTTGTGATGTCCTATTTGTTGAGCGTTCTATGGGAGGCAATCATTATCTTCCATTCCATGATTAAGAGATATATTAAGACACTAACCAGAATGTTCCTTCCTTATGACAAAAGTGCCTTTGGTCTTCTAAGCCCAGGGCTATAATTTCAGTGATGATTGAGCATCAACTATATTCATGCCCTGTGCAAGACATTGGGGAGCATATTGAAGAATCAGGCATGGTTCCTGCCCTCAAAGAATATCCAGCACAAGGGAGGAAACAATTACAATAAAATATCATCAGGGCCACAGTGGAGTAATATAAAGGGAGCAGTGGGAACATCAAGAAAGAATACCTTGATCAAAGAAGATATCTTCTGCCAGTGTGACCTTTGAACTGACTTGAAGTGGTAGTAGAGGTTTTCCAGATGCTCAAGGATAGAGTGGAGGGTATTCCAGGCAGGAAAAAAGTTTGTGAAAGGGCCTAGAGGTACAAGAGAACAGATTGTGCTTAAGGTGACTGCCCATAATTTGGTACTTCTATAGGTCTAAGTGTGTGTTGTGCAGGGAGGTTGGCAGAGAGTTTTGGGTGGAAGAGGGGAGAGCAGTATGTAGTGAGGAGCCACAAAAGAAGGATCTTAGTCAAGAGACTTAGATTTTATTCTGTAAACAATGGAGAGTCATTGAAAAAAAAATGAACAGAGGTGTTACATACAGTTTGTGTTTTAGAAAGAGCATCCTGGTTACAAAGTCCTGCAAAGCAGAGAATGAATTCAAGGCATCTGGGTAGAACTGCATCAGGGAGCCCAGTTAGGAATCTATTCTAATGGTCTAGTTATAAGATGATGATGGAATGCCAGTGGGCATGGAGAGAAATAGATGGATATGATAACTATTTTAGGACTATAAATGACATATCTTGATGGTTGAGTGGATGTCAGTGGTTGGGAAGAAAAAGGGAAAAGTATGCTATCCAGGTTTCTGAAGTTTAACTGAAACCAGTGAAAGAAAACACACTGAAAATTCCCCCAGTATTAGAACATCAGGTAATTGTCAGGTTCCTGACAGTTGTTCCAGAATTTAGGAATTCCTTTCTTTATCAATTTGAGTTGCCAGACTCTGAGAGAAAGGAGCCAGGCATTCCCAAATTTGAACATGAGTCCTTATGTGTGGCTTTGTTCATATATCTATATAGGTGAAAGGGTGGATGTATATACATCTAGGCACACATACACATGCCTGGGACTACCTTTCCTAAGAAAATATTTGGATAAAGTCATTTTTTTTCTGAAGTCCATCTGACATTTGTGGACAAAGGCAACTGGTTATTCTTTCCTCTTTGTGCTAGGTCATTCTAAGATTTAAGTTAAAGCAAAACAGTTTCCTTTTAGCCAATACTTAATAGATAGCATTCATTTCTACTTACTTTAGAGTAAAAATAATCTATCAAAGAAAAGAAGGATATCTATATCTATATTTTTACTGTTAACTATATGTATACTTCCCCAGAACTTCATGAAGACCGTAGTGGGGGTTTTGTTTTGCCCAAATGCCCATTGCATTGGTATACCTTCTCTGCTACTGTAGGAGGGTAAAATGATGGAAACTATTCAAAAGTAAAAAGGCTGGAATTTGTGTATATGTGTATGTGTGACTTTTTTTTCTTTCCAATGGCTGAAGTAATTAAGATAAGAGCTTGATATGCACCAAAATTTTGTTTTATTGATGACTAAGGAGTAACAAATGGCTCACAGAAAACAGCATTTGAGAACTAGAAACAAATGGTTAACAAACAGCTCAAAGCATGCCTTGGACCCTGTCCAAGCTGGGTACCAAGAAGAGGCCATCTTCAAGCCCACATTTTGGATCTGAGCATTCATCTGATTTTCATATCCTTGATATGGAGTCAATCCCTGGCTAAAACTTCTGTAGAGCAACAGTAAACATCTATCACAGCTCAGCTGAACCTCTACTAGATGACTGATTTCCCCAAGGGCAAATTGAAGGTTTCCAGTTGGGCTGACATTACTGTGAGCTTAGAACACAAACAAACCAACTCCTGCTCCAACAAGCCTTCCCAGAAAACACCAACCACAGCAGATAGCAGCCTGGTACACACACACACATACACACACACACACGCACACAAACTGTATAGATTTGTCAGCTCAAGAAGGAAGAAATTCTAAATCTATAGTCTCAAACAGAACACGAAGTCAAGATACTGAGATTCCATGACATAACTGGTATGTTTCTAAATGGGTAAAAGCATGGGTTGAACCAAATGGCAATAGAAGGATTTTTTTTTTTTTTTATAAAGTTACCCAAGGAGAAAGCGAAATATATTTCTCCAGAGGCATGTACTCACCAGCATTTATTTAACAAAAGTAGTGACTAATATTACAATAGCTTAAAACAGGCCTCTATCATAATATCTTTCCCTAGCCCTAGGCAAAATTCCCCAGGAATCAAACTCTTTTTGTCCTTTGTTGCAACACTCACGTCCCACTCCTCGCCCCCCACCCCACATAACATATACACTATTTGAGGTATACTGGAGGGAGGATCTTGCTATCATTTTCATGTAATCTGTATATGAATAATACCAGCCACATTAGACTTTTTCCCCCTCTCCAATAATGATTATCATTGCCATAGATCTCTTCTCTGTGTTGTTGTTGTTCAGTTGCTAAGTCAAGTCCAACTCTTCGAAACCCCATAGACTGTAGCACTCCAGGCTCCTCTGTCCTCTACTATCTCCCAGAGTTTGCTCAAATTCATGTCTATTGAGTCCATAATGCTATCTAACCATCTCATCCTCTGTAGCCCCTTCTCCTTCTGCCTTCAATCTTTCCCAGCATCAGGGTTTTTCCCAATGAGTCAGTTCTTCACATCAGGCCAAAGTATTGGAGCTTCAGCATCAGTCCTTCCAATAAATATGCAGGCTTGATTTCCTTTAGAATTGACTAGTTTGATCTCCTTGCTGTCCAGGGAACTCTCAAGAGTCTTCTCCAGCACCACAGTTGAAAACATCATTTCTTTGGCCCTCAGCCTTCTTTATGGACCAACTTTCACATCTATACATAACTACTGGGAAAACCATAGCTCGGACTATATGAACCTTTGTCAGCAAAATGATGTTTTTGCTTTTCAATACACTGTCTAGGTTTGTCATAGCTTTCCTTCCAAGGAGAAAACATCTTTTAATTTCATAAATGAAATTAAATTTCATCTTTAAAAAAAATTCATCTTTTAATTTCACTGCAGTCACTCTGTCTGCAGTGATTTAGGAGCCCAAGAAAATAAAATTTGTCACTGTTTTAACTTTTCCCCTTCTATTTGTCATGAAGTGATGGGACAAGATGCCATGATGTTAGTTTTTTGAATGCTGAGTTTCAAGCCAACTTTTTCACTTTCCTCTTTAATCGTCATCAAGAGGCTCTTTAATTCCTCTTCACTTTCTGCCATAAGGGTGGTATCATCTGCATATCTGAGGTTTTTGATATTTCTCCTAGCAAACTTTTTTTTAAAATAAAACAAAGATGAATGTTTTTAATGATAAAAGGTACAGTTCACAAAGATAGACATCATAAACCATTAGACACCTAACAACAAAGAAACAAAGATACATAAAACAAAAATCAAAAGAAATATAAGGGAAAAGAAAAATATACATAATCATAATGAGACATATTAACATTTCTCTGAGAATATTTTATCAAGTGCAGAAAAATAATAGAGTACCTTGAATGATATCATTAATAATTTAAACATAATAGATTTATATTATATTAATTTATATTAATCTTATATCCTACACAAATATATTTAAAATTTTGTATCCCACACATTGTTATTAGATGTCCATAGGGCATTTAGAATAACCAGCAAATCTCCTGGCAATCTTGATTTCAGCTTGTGATTCATCTAGCTCGACATTTATATGATGTACTCTGCATATAAGGTAAATAAGCAGGGTGACATTATACAGCCTTACAGACTTCTTTCCCAATTTTGAACCAGTCTACTGTTCCGTGTCCAGTTCTAACCGTTGCTTCTTGTCCTACATACAGGTTTCTCAGGAGACAGGTAAGGTAGTCTGGTATTCCAATCTCTTTAAGAATTTTCCATAGTTTGTCATGGTGAAGAGGCTTATGTAATTCAATGAAGCTATGAACCATGTCATGCAGAGCCACCCAAGACAGACAGGTTATAATAAAGAGTTCTGATAGAACGTGGTCCAGTAGAGAAGGAAATGGCAACCTACTCCAGTATTCTGGCCTGGAGAACCCCATGGGCAGTATGAAAAGGCAAAGATATGATGCTGGAAGATGAGCCACCACCCCCGCCCCCAGATTGGAAAGTGATGAATATGCTACTTGGGAAGAGCAGAGGGCAATTACTAATAGCTCCAGTAAGAAGGAAGCGACTGGGCCAAAGTGAGAACAGTGCTCAGCTGTGGGTGTGTCTCGTGATGAAAGTAAAGTCTGATGCTGTAAAAAACAATATTGCATAGGAACCTGGGGTGTTGGGTCCATGTGTGTGCTCAGTCACCCAGTCATGTCTGACTCTAGCCCACCAGGCTCCTCTGCCCATGCAATTTTCCATGCAAGAATACTGGAGTGGGGTGCCATTTTCTACTCCAGGGTATCTTTCCAACCCAGGGATCGAACACACATCTCTGCCTTGGCAGGTGGATTCTTTACCACTGACGTCACTCATGAATCAAGGTAAATTGGATGTGGTCAAGCAGGAGATTAGGAAGATTGAACATCAACATCAACATTAGGAATTAGTGAACTAAAATGGACAAGAATGGGCAAATTTAATTCAGATGACCATTATTTCTACTACTGTGGGCAAGAATCCCTTAGAAGAAATGGAGTAGCCCTCATAGTAAACAAGAGTCTGAAATGCAGTGCTTGGTGCAATCTCAAAAACAACAAAATGTTCTCGATTCGTTTCCAGGGCAAACCATTTAACATCACAGGAATCCAAGTCTATGCCCCAGTCTCTGATACTGAAGAAGCTGAAGTTGACTGGTTCTATGAAGACCTACAAAATCTTCTAGAATGAACACCAAAAAAATATGTCCTTTTCTTCACAGGGAATTAGAATGCAAAAGTAGGAAGTCAAGAGATACTCAGAATAACAGGCAAGCTTGGCCTTGGAGTACAAAATGAAGTAGGGCGAAGGCTAACAGAGTTTTGTCAAGAGAGCACACTGCTCATAACAAACACCCTTTTCCAACAACACTCCTCTGTGAGAAACAGCTGAAAGAGCCAAGGTAATTGTTGGGCAGGGTGGGGATAAATGAAGAGAGGGCTTTATAAATCAAAGTAGAATAGTCCAATAGATACAATTGATGAGATTAAAAATGAACACGTTTTGATATCATTTATGAAATAGTCTTGTTTCATTAAAAAATGCTCCAAGTCTCCCTTTGCCTGTGAGTCAACTAGCCCAGGAATATTCTGGGCCCACCAATAATTTTTTTTTCCAAGGAAGCATGGAGAGATGATTAGTAAAGAAGGAATCTATTCTCCCTTTGGTTTCACCTGTAAAAAATGTGACTCTAATTTTGACTCTTACCTTATTTTTCCCAATGGAGTGATGAAATTAAAAAGATGATGATAAAATGTGCTGAGTATCTTAGAAATATGTGCCATAGTACACTAGATAACAATCACAAAACACAGGTTAGATTTCTCTAATAGGATCATTTGCCAATGAGAAATGGGAGCTTTCCTGCTGCTGCTGCTGCTGCTAAGTCGCATCAGTCATGTCCGACTCTGTGTGACCCCATAGATGGCAGCCAAGCAGGCTCCATTGTCCCTGGGATTCTCTAGGCAAGAACACTGGAGTGGGTTGCCATTTCCTTCTCCAATCCATGAAAGTGAAAAGTGAAAGTGAAGTCGCTCAGTCGTGTCCGACTCTTCATGACCCCATGGACTGCAGCCCACCAGGCTCCTCCGTCCATGGGATTTTCCAGGCAAGAGTACTAGAGTAGGTCGCCATGAGCTTCTCTAGTCTGTAAATAATCTTCCAACAGTCTGTGAGCCAGCACAGAAAGGGTTTCTGAAATAGTGACTGCTAGCACACAGACAGGAAGTCTGTGACTCCAGAACAGAAGGAAATGGGAAAAAAACGGAATTAAGTAGTTTTTTGAGGTAGAGCCTGCTTCTATGGCAGAAGGTAGAGCCTGCTTCAAGGACCATTATGATCACCATAGGAAGGTGGCCCTCAAAGCCATGTTCAAAGAACACATCTTCATTCTCTCTCCCTCTCTCTCTTCCCTGCACATACTCAGATACGATCTCCCTTGAGGACTATATGCAACTTGGGTGTAACACCCACATACCTTTCTTGCTATATATATGTGGAGAAGGCAATGGCACCCCACTCTAGTACTCTTCCCCGAGGCACCTAGGCAATGTGAGCTGCATTCAGAAACAGGTCCATATAGACATTCAGAAGAGAACATGGAATAGCTAGCTAACTGACCCAGGACACACAAATTGCATAAAATGAGTTGAGTAGGTATATTTGGGGGGTAGTGGTGAATATTAACATTCTCATCCACACTCAAGTTTAGAACCAATTGAGAGACACAGGAAGCAGAGAGGCAGAGATTTAAAATATCTGTTTACTACTGTTAAAAGCTGATTAGAGAACCTGGGAATATGTAGACATCCATAATAGACTTCTTCATACCCTCTTCACTTAGCTCAACAGAATAGACAACTCACCCAAAGGTGGGGAAAGAGGCCAAGAAAGTTATTCTAATAGAAGCACTTCCAAAGGGAAATATGAAGAGAGCAGAATGGAAGATTCCAAACCATTCCCTCACCTGCAGAAGAGGGGAATATGACAGAGACACTATTAATAAAGTTATCATAGGATACTTCTCCAGCCTCCCTGCCTTGAAATCCTGGTTTTACCACTTCCTGTCTTAGTTTCCTCACTTGGAAAGCAGTTACTAAAACCTACTTTGCAGGGTCTTTGTAATCTTTGCCAAAAATATATGAAAAACTGTGTTGAATGGTATCTAGCAGTTAGCAATTGTTTTCTGAATGTAAGGTAAATTGGCAGGTAAAGAACCCGTCTGTCAATGTAGGAGATGTAAGAGACTTGGGTTTAATTCCTGGGTCAGGAAGATCCCCTGGAATAAGGCAAGGCAACCCACATGAGTACTCTTGCCTGGAGAATCCCATGGACAGAGAAGCCTGATGAACTACAGTCTGTGGAGCCACAAAGAGTTGGGCATGACTGAAGAGACTTAGCATGAATGAATACCAAGTTTTCTGTTGAAACATTGTTTTAATGAATATGTAAGCTCTTTAAAAGAACTGTTATGGTCAGATGACACTATAGACTTAATGCAATCCCTACCAAAATTCCAATGGCATTTTTCAAAAAAAATAGAAAAGAAATCCTAAAATTGGTATGGAACCACAAAAGACACCAGACAGTTAAAGCAATCTTGGGAAAGAAGAACAAAGCTAGAAGCACTATAGTTCCTGATTTCAAAATATATTACAAAGCTAGGTGCTGTGTGCTGTACTAAGTCGCTTCAGTCATGTTCAACTCTTTACAACCTTATGGACTGTAGCCCACCGGGCTCCTCTGTACATGGGATTCTCCAGGAAAGAATACTGGAGTGGGTTACCCATGCCCTTCTCCAGGGGATCTTTCTGACCCAGGAATTGAACCCAAGTCTCTTACATCTCCTGCATTGGCAAGCAGGTTCTTTACCACTAGTGCCACCTGGAAAGTCATAGTAATCAAAACAATAGGATACTAGCATAAAAAACAGACACATAAACCAGTGGAAGAAAATAGAGAGCCCATAAATAAACTCCTGCATAGACTTTCAACCAATATTTGACAAGGGCAATGAGAACATCCAATAGGCAAAGGATAATTTCTTCAACAAATGATATTGGGAAGACCGGATATCCACATGCAAAAGAATGAATCCGTACCCCTACCTTATGCCATTCACAAAAATTAACTCAAAATGGATTAAAGACTTAAATATAAGACCTGAAATTGTAAAACTAAGAGAAGAAAACACAGGGAAAATTTTCATGATGTTGGTCTTGACAACAATTTCTTGGACATGACACCAAAAGCATAGGAAGCAGAAGCAAAAATAAATATATGGGACTACATCAAACTAAAAAACTTCTGTACAGAAAGCAAAACAAACAAAAACAACAACAAAAACTGTAGACAAGGCAACCTATAGAATGGGAGAAAATATTTGAAAACCATATATCTGATAAGGAGTTAATATTCAAAATCTATAAGGAAATTATACAACTCAGTAGCAAAGAAGAAAAAGAAAAAAGAAAAAGTAAATAACTAGATTAAAAATGGGCAAAGGATTTGAATTTTTCCAAAGAATATATACAAATGTCCAACAGGTTTATGAAAAACACAGCTCACTAATCATCAGGGAAATGCAATGCCTTTCACATCACACCTGTTAGAATGACCATTATTTTTAAAAAAATCATATTAACCATTGTTGGCAAGGGAGTTGAAAAATTGGAATCATTGTACATTGTTCGTGTGAATGTAAAACAGTGCAGCCAGCATGGAATACAGTATAAAAGTTCTTCAAAAACTTAAAAATAGAACAACCATGTGATCTAGAAATCCTACAACTGGGTATTTATCCAGAAGAATTTAAATCAGGATCTTAAAGAGATGTTTGCACTCCCAAGTTCATTGCATCATTATTCACAAGGGCCAAGAGGTGGAAACAGCTAAATGCCCATTGACCAATGAATGGATAAAGAAGATGTGAGATATATGAATATATATATGAATACATATGTGTGTGTATATATATATATATATAATGGAATATTATTCAGTCTTTGAAAAGGAAATACTGTCATACTACAATGTGAATAGACATTGAGAACTTTGCTAAGTGAAATAGGCTCATCACTAAAGGGCAGCTACTTTATGACTCCACTTATATGAAAAATCTGAAACAGTCAAGTTCATAGAATCAGAGTGAAACAGTGGTTGCTGAGGGCTGAGGAGAGGTGGGAATGGATGCTACTGTTCAATGGGTCCAACGTTTCAGTCATGCAAAGTGAAAATATTCTAGAAATCTGCTGTACAACATTGTGCATGCAAATGATACTTTACTGTACACTTAAAATTTTGTTCAGAGGGTAGACTTCATATGTGCTTTTGACACAACAGAAAAAAATCTGATCTTTTACTAGAGCAAGAATTCTGAAGCTAAGGTTTATAAGCCTTGCTGCTGCTGCTAAGATGCTAAGTCACTTCAGTTGTGTCTGACTCTGTGCGACCCCATAGACCACAGCCCACCAGGCTCCCCCATCCCTGGGATTCTCCAGGCAAGAACACTGGAGTGGGTTGCCATTTCCTTCTTCAATGCATGAAAGTTAAAAGTGAAAGTGAAGTCGCTCAGCCGTGTCCGACTCTTAGCGACCCCGTGGACTGTAGCTCACCAGGCTCCTCCATCCATGGGATTTTCCAGGCAAGAGTACTGGAGTGGGGTGCCATTGCCTTCTCTGCTATAAGCCTTAGCACAAACTATATACAACATGGGATGATCATGTATAGATTTCTAGGAATTTCTAGGGGAGATTGTGCATAGCTTTCCCTAGACTCTCAAAAGAATCTTAATTTAGAAAGGAGCTAGAGGCACTGCTTTGAGGAAAATTGTATTCAAATTGAGCTAAAAAGTAAAAAAGTTCAGAGAATAATTGCTATTTCAGTCTCCTTCCTTCCGAAAAGGTAAACTGGTCAATAGATTTCTAAAGAAGAAAAGACTCTTGTGAGGATTTTTTTTAAACTTCTCTTTCTTGTTTCTGCTGAAGGAGTTTTGCCCACCTCCCCTGTCTGCTTCTTTTTAGATCCTTTGTGATCCTTCTTGACTTTTAAATACTAGAATGATTTTAAAAATACCATAATCCAAGATTTCATCTTAATCTTCCTTTTCCTATCATTCTATCATTCCTACCATATATCCCTGCATGAGATTATCCACTCCAAATGGCTTCAACCATAATCCAAGTGTGTTTTATCAATCACTATTCCTTGCTTGATATGTGGTTTCCTATTTCTACCTGCCTACTGGACTTTCCAGGCTTCCCTGATGGCTCAGCAGTAAAGAATCTACCTACCAATGCAGGAGACATGGGTTCAATCCCTGGGTTGGGAAGATCCCCTAGAGAAGGAAATGGCAACTCACTCCAGTATTCTTGCCTGGGAAATCCCATGGACAAAGGAGCCTGGTTGGCTAGAGTCCGTGGGGTCACAAAAGAGTTGGACATAACTTAGAGACTAAACAACCAAAAAAAAACAAACTGGACTTTCTATGTTTTTACCCAAAGGCAATTTAATGTATTTTAGAGTGAATTTATTACCTGTCCATTGACCGCATCGCACACAGACACACACACACAGAAATACACCCCTGGTCTCTTCATTGCTTTATTTTCACATGGTTCATCTCCATCATTAAGGCTTCGTTTGCACATATACTATGTTTAACCGCTTGCCAGGAAGTAATCCCAGAATTTTTAAAACTGTAGAGGAACTTAAGAAATCAAGTAGCACAATCTTTTCCATTTATAGAGAGGGGCAGTCATCTGCTTAATATCATACAGCAATTTAATGGCAGAACCAGCTTAAAATCCAGGCATCTCACATTCTACCCAGTATCCTTTCCACTACATAATCATGCTCCCACAAACTGTGGAAAGAATGAGATCCCTGCTACTAGAAGGGATTTTTAAAATATACTCTATTTATTTATTTTTGGTTGCAATGGGTCTTTGTTGCTGTGCACGGGCTTCTCTAGTTGTGGTGAGCAGGGGCTGCTCTTCATTGTAGTGCATGGGCTTCTCATTGTGGTGGCTTCTCTTGTCGTGGAGCACAGGCTCTTAGGTAGGTGCGTGGGCTTCAGTAGTTGCAGCACCTGGGCTCAGCAGTTGTGGCTCAGGGGCTTAATTGCTCTACAGCCTCATATGGAATCTTCCCAGACCAGTGATTAAACCAGTGTCTCCTGCATTGGCAGGCAGATTCTTATCCACTGTACCACCAGGGAAGTCCTAGCAGTGATTTTTATCAGTAAAGAAGATTATCTGTCCATCTGATGTTCAAAATGGCTACTTATGTGATGTTTTTCACCAGGGATTAGATAATTTATGTTCTTTTGCTGTAATAATGGAAAGGATAAACTGAAGAGTGCTGCAAGACAGCGTGGAGTAAGCCTTGCAATGAAGATAGACTGGTTAAAGGCCAGCTCAGTGCTTGCTTTCATAATAATGTTGTGAGGATTTTGACTTTTTCCTTGCCAAAGTGTTTTCATATGTATTATTTCATTTTAGTCTTCAATAGACCTGGGAGGGATGGAGGTCAGGACTTATTAGTTGATGTTTACAGATGAATAAAATGAGACTGAAAACAGTTCAGTGATTTGCCCAAGATGACCCATTTAGTTAGTGTCAAGGCCAGGGCTCAGATGTGTGTCTCCTGCTTCCTAATCTTCTTTCTTTTAGTCTAGACACATAATTCTAGTAGACCTTGAGTGATAACTACAGACCCCGTGAACTGAAATTTATGGATTTCAATATGCTGAAACTGAAACATGCTAAGTTCTAATCAAGTGACAATCATGGAGATAGAAGTCTTAAAAAGAAGGGAAAAAAGCTCAGTTGCAAGGTGGAACAGAGCAAATGAGTGTTATGTCATAGGCTGACATGTGATCCAGAATCAACAAACCCAGCTGCCATTTTCTCAAATTTTCTGCTTTCTAGTGGGAGAAATGCAAACCAAAGAAAAAAAAAGTGAACATGATTGAAATGATTTTTGCAGGTCTAAAAATCTTAAAGATTGAAGGTGGTTCCCCATGTGAATCATCTTTAAAGATTCTTTATTTTTTTAAAAAAAAATATTGGAGTATTGTTGATTTACAATGTTGTGTTAGTTTCTGCTGTACAGCAAAGTGAATCAGTTATACACATCTAAGGAATTTTCAAAAGCAGGTTATAAACATCAAAAACTGCAGTTTTATTAAAGAAAAGTCAGGTCAGCATCATATAATGACAATCCAGGAGACAAAGAAGAAACGATTGGGGGAGGGAGGAGAGCCTGTGAGAGAAATTTCAGTGGCCTGAAGAGGCACACACAGGCTGAAGTGTGTTGAAGAGGGTGTGACAGGTGAGGAAATGCAAGCAAAGAGTGACAACCTTGTCTGCAGAAAGCTGACTGTGGAAGGAAGGGTGTCATGGTGTGTGTTCTTGACGATGAAGAAGAAAGTGCATAAGAAGGCATCAAGAGACTGAACAAGCAAGAACCTTGGAGGGTCCTATGGAGGAGCCACGATTGAGTTGTCAAAACTTTCCTTGCTACTGCGAAGCTCTTTAAAAACTCACTGCCTGAATGTGGCTCCAGAGAAAACGTCTCAGAGAGGGGTGGTAACTGTGTCCAGGTGAAGACTGAGAAATCAGCCCAAGATTTGATAATAAATTCAAATATTGTGGAGACTACTAGCGTGGGTATTTGGTCAGTTCTAAAAGCTCGGCTCTTAAGTTTAATTAGGTCCCATTTGTTTATTTTTGCTTTTATTTCCAATATTCTGGGAGGTGGGTCATAGAGGATCCTGCTGTGATGTATGTCAGAGAGTGTTTTGCCTATGTTCTCCTCTAGGAGTTTTATAGTTTCTGGTCTTACGTTGAGATCTTTAATCCATTTTGAGTTTATTTTTGTATATGGTGTTAGAAAGTGTTCTAGTTTCATTCTTTTACAAGTGGTTAACCAGATTTCCCAGCACCACTTGTTAAAGAGATTGTCTTTAATCCATTGTATATTCTTGCCTCCTTTGTCAAAGATAAGGTGTCCATATGTGCGTGGATTTATCTCTGGGCTTTCTATTTTGTTCCATTGATCTATATTTCTGTCTTTGTGCCAGTACCATACTGTCTTGATAACTGTGGCTTTGTAGTAGAGCCTGAAGTCAGGTAGGTTGATTCCTCCAGTTCCATTTTTCTTTCTCAAGATCGCTTTGGCTATTCGAGGTTTTTTGTATTTCCATACAAATTGTGAAATTATTTGTTCTAGCTCTGTGAAGAATACTGTTGGTAGCTTGATAGGGATTGCATTGAATCTATAAATTGCTTTGGGTAGTATACTCATTTTCACTATATTGATTCTTCCAATCCATGAACATGGTATGTTTCTCCATCTATTAGTGTCCTCTTTGATTTCTTTCACCAGTGTTTTATAGTTTTCTATATATAGGTCTTTAGTTTCTTTAGGTAGATATATTCCTAAGTATTTTATTCTTTTCGTTGCAATGGTGAATGGAATTGTTTCCTTAATTTCTCTTTCTGTTTTCTCATTATTAGTGTATAGGAATGCAAGGGATTTCTGTGTGTTGATTTTATATCCTGCAACTTTACTATAATCATTGATTAGTTCTAGTAATTTTCTGGTGGAGTCTTTAGGGTTTTCTATGTAGAGGATCATGTCATCTGCAAATAGTGAGAGTTTTACTTCTTCTTTTCCAACTTGGATTCCTTTTATTTCTTTTTCTGCTCTGATTGCTGTGGCCAAAACTTCCAAAACTATGTTGAATAGTAATGGTGAAAGTGGGCACCCTTGTCTTGTTCCTGACTTTAGAGGAAAGGTGAAAAGACAGCCTTCAGAATGGGAGAAAATAATAGCAAATGAAGCAACCGACAAACAACTAATCTCCAAAATATACAAGCAACTCCTACAGCTCAACTCCAGAAAAATAAATGACCCAATCAAAAAATGGGCCAAAGATCTAAATAGACATTTCTCCAAAGAAGACATACAGATGGCTAACAAACACATGAAAAGATGCTCAACATCACTCATTATCAGAGAAATGCAAATCAAAACCACTATGAGATACCATTTCACACCAGTCAGAATGGCTGCGATTCAAAAGTCTACAAATAATAAATGCTGAGAGGGTGTGGAGAAAAGGGAACCTCTTACACTGTTGGTGGAATGCAAACTAGTACAGCCACTATGGAGAACAGTGTGGAGATTCCTTAAAAAACTGGAAATAGAACTGCCTTATGATCCAGCAATTCCACTGCTGGGCATACACACTGAGGAAACCAGAAGGGAAAGAGACACGTGTACCCCAATGTTCATCAAGCACTGTTTATAATAGCCAAGACATGGAAGCAACCTAGATGTCCATCAGCAGATGAATGGATAAGAAAGCTGTGGTACGTATACACAATGGAGTATTACTCAGCCATTAAAAAGAATACATTTGAATCAGTTCTAATGAGGTGGATGAAACTGGAGCCTATTATACAGAGTGAAGTAAGCCAGAAGGAAAACACCAATACAGTATACTAACGCATATATATGGAATTTAGAAAGATGGTAACGATAACCCTGTGTACGAGACAGCAAAAGAGACACTGATGTATAGAACAGGCTTATGGACTCTGTGGGAGAGGGAGAGGGTGGGAAGATTTGGGAGAATGGCATTGAAACATGTGAAATGTCATGTATGAAACGAGATGCCAGTCCAGGTTCAATGCACGATGCTGGATGCTTGGGGCTGGTGCACTGGGACGACCCAGAGGGATGGTATGGGGAGGGAGGAGGGAGGAGGGTTCAGGATGGGGAACACATGAGAAATAAAGGAATAAAAAATAAAAAAAAATAAATAAAATAAAAGATAAAAAAAAAAAAATAAAAGCTCGGCTCAGACACTACAGCCTCAAGCTTGAACAGATGAGCAGAGATGTTCTGGCCGTTGTCTAAAAGCCGATTCTTCCAAAAGGAACAACATTGTTAATTGACCAGCTTATCAATGGATGCTCTTTCCTGTAGGTTTCTTTAGAAGTGAAAACAATACTGCTAGTCATAAAGTTTGCTGATTCCTGGCTTGGTCATCTCAGTGGGGCAAGTGCAAGGCCGTGCCAGAAACTCCAGATGACTGGAATATACACAAGCACAGTGCTACCCATAAACCATAAACGCCAGCGCTGAGCCAGGGTGCGGCTGAGCCTGGGCAGGGGGCATCCTCAAAGTGCTTCTTTATTTAAACTATGCTCCAGGGCAATGTTTCATAATGACCCCACACACCTAGCTCGCACACACAGAGCAGCCTACTCACACAGCCCCACTGTGTTCCCTGGCGTGCTTGCTTGACTTTCCATCCCTCTAGGCAAGATCCACAAATTAGCAGCTTTGTAACCCTCCCAGGACCCGGTTCTCGGGGCCTTCAGAAGAAAAAGGCAGTCAGAGAAATATGAACGCGCTAATCGGGAAACCAGCATTTCAGCCCACTCAGCCACGCGGGCCATCTACACTAACGACTTTCACCTCCCCTGGCCTTGGCTGGCTGGAGGGGCGGGGAACTAGGCAGTAAGGAGGAGAACCAAAGCGGGGGGGGCGGGGGGGAAGCTGCTTGAATGAAACAATGTAACAATTGATGTGAAGCCTCGCCTCACTCCCACTCCCCAGCGCTCTTATAGGCGAGGTCCCACTGACTGACCCTCCCCATTGCTCCGTTTTCTTGTCCATTACGCACTATCCTTCCGCCTCTCCTTTTCTTTTCTTTTTTCCTCCTTCTCCTCCCCCCTCCCCCTCTCTCCAGCTCCGTGTCATTTCCTCCTTGCGCTCTCTCTCTGCCCGAGCGTCTCCAGCCAGGAGAGTAGGCGGAGCTGGGCGGTGAGGGGTGGCGTAGCGCTGGAGGGCGATGGTGGCGGAGCCGCTGGGGGCGGAGGCAACGTAGCCCCCGCAGAAAAGGAGTCCCGCCGCGACTGAGCCGAGCGGAGGATGGAGAACCGGCCTGGGTCCTTCCAGTACGTCCCTGTGCAGCTGCAAGGGGGGGCGCCCTGGGGCTTCACCCTTAAGGGGGGTCTGGAACATTGCGAACCGCTCACGGTGTCTAAGGTAAGAACTGGCTGCTCTGTCTGAGCAGTGCCCAACTTTGAATGGGCGAGCGGGTGTTCAGGCTGCCGCGGGACGCGGCCCTCAGACCAACTTTGAAACTTGGCCGGAGTTGGGGATGAAAGCCCGCTCCCCCCGTCTCCCCCCACCATGGAGCATTAGCTGCACTGGGGGTCTGGCCACCAGCCCCGGCGCAGACACTCCTTCGGGGTGGCGGGAGCGCGGGATGAGAGTGCGGCCGGTCCGAGGCTAGAGTCCCGCGCGCAGACACCCCCGAGAGGGCTCGGGGGCCGCTTCTGCTCCCCAACGTCTGGCGGCTTGCTTCCCTCCGTTGGAGCTGGAGGAAGTGGTAGCTGTTGGGAGTTGCTCCTTGGAAGTTCCCGCGCCCTTGTGGCACAGCGAGGGGCTGGAGGGACAGGCAAGGCGGCTTGGCAGCTTTCTTTGCGGTGTCTGCTCCTGGATCGACCGCCAGGCCATCCCGCCTGGGCAGATTACTGGGCGAGGGTCCGGTGTGGGAACAGAGATGAGGCGTCGGTGGCTTTCGTCAGCCTCACTTCCCACGGCCGGACGCGCGCACATCCATTCAGCCGGCGGGGCGTTGCGGCTTGGGCTCGGCCTTTCCTTCCCACCAGAGTCCTGCCCCAGCGCCGGCGAGATTTCCTGCACGTTGAGGAGCGTGGAGGAAACTTTTGCGCCATGGAGCGCAGCTGTGTTGGAGCTGCCGCCGCTGCCGCCAGAGTTTGTTTGTTTTAGGAGGCTGTGGTCTGCTGGAAGCCAAGTTGCAGCTGAGGACAGGGGAGAGGTGCTCTCCCGAGCTTTCCAGAACCCCCCTGAGCAAGCCACCCCCGAGTAGGGGTGAGGGTAGTGGGTGGGGGCCGCCGGGGCTGTAACTAGGAAGAGAGATTTGCAGGACGACTCACCTTGAGGCACCAGATGGCCAAGGGAGTGAACTTCACGAACTTTATTCTGATTTTTTTGTTTGTTTTAAGATTGTTTTTGTTTCTCTGAAAAGCCCTTCCCCTTCCAACCCGCTCAAATTGCAGTTGAGGTGGAAAACGTGAATTTGTGCTGGAGACAGAAAGATGTGGTTTCTCTGTGGGTAACAAATGTCACTTTATTGTTTTAGCTTCTTAACGTAGGTCACATCTCAGGAGAGGGAGGCGAATGCCCCCCGCCACACCCCTGCAGAAACCTGTGCCCTTTTGCCAGGCACCAAATTGCTGGTTAACTTATTAGTGTAGGGGGTTCTTCAGGCCTTGAGGCCACACTCTTAGCAATCCTGGGGAGTTGTCACGGGGTGTGCCTATCACCTTGAGCTGCCTGAGGTATGCTGAGGCAAAACTTTGAGGAGCTGTCAGGGAAAACTGAAATCTTTAGCTTCTCCAAACACCTATAACAGCCTATAAAGGCACCCCTTTTCCTCATACTAGTCATTTATTTCTAACCAGCCTAAGATGACTTTGTCACCTACTGGCATGTCACCCCCCACTCCAGTATTCTCTGGAGGGAGTAATAAGCCTTTTTTTTTTTTTAATTTGAACAGTCTCAAACAACCCCTTTGAGGAGGGGAATCCTGGCCTTCAGGACTTTCTTCTAATCAAACTCCTCCTCTCCCTCCATTCCACCAAGGTCAGAACAGTCTATGTAGCCCTCCATGGTCTGGCAGTTCCTCCCTTTCTTTCCTCCCTTTCCTGACACTACTTGCAGACTTCCCAGTCTGCCCAGACAACCTGCCTTGGAGAGGTCATTCTCCACCTCTGCCCAGGGCTCACCCATCCTAAGAGGCACCACAGAGAGTGGTTGCTGCTGTGCCCTGGGTTGTTTTGTGAGCCAGCACAAACATGGCAGGGGGTGTTACTAAGCACAGGGCAGCCAACAATTTGTGGTCTACCTGGGGGATTATTTGAGGGTAGATGAGGCTTTCCTTGGCCAAGCTGTTGAGGAAGTGACTCGTGTGTTGAGAGGCAGGGTGCCTTTTACTGATTCCCTTTCTGCTGAAGGTACGCTTGACCCCTGTTATATATGAAGGGTCATTATTACACATATTTGGTTATGCAGGGGGTAAAATCATTTCTCCCATATATTCCAAATGGCTTGAATCCTTACAGTAAAAGCCAGCTATATATATAACCTAGCTTGTTGTTGTTGTTTAGTGGCTAAGTTTTGTCTGACTCTTGCACCCCCATGGACTGTAGCCCCCCAGGCTCCTCTGTCCATGAGATTTCCCAGGCAAGAATACTGGAATGGGTTGCCATTTCCTTCTCCAGGGATAAAACCCATGTCTCCTACATTGGCAGGTGGATTCTTTTCACTGAGCCACCTGGGAAGCCCATATAACCTGGTTGTGTGTTACTCGGTCATGTCTGATTCTCTGTGACCTTACGGACTGTAGCCTGCCAGGCTCCTCTGTCCATGGGATTCTCCAGGCAAGAATACTGGAGTGGTTTGCTATTTTCTTCTCTAGGGGATCTTCACAATCCAGGGATCGCATTACAGGCAAATTATTTACTGTGTGAGCCACCAGGGAAGCCCATATAACCTGGTTAGCCCTATATTTAAAGGGGCCATGGCAGTTTTGTAAAGTTCAGTGGTTACCTGTATTTTTTTTTCTTGCCTAGATAGTATGTGGCATAGTTCATTAATCCCCTTTTAATTTTCCTCCCTTTATGCTTCAGAACGATACAGCTTTCTTCTTGGAAATAGACTCAGTCTGCACACGTTGGTGGGGATGGGATAGAAGGGTATAGAAAGAGAACTGTATTGGCAGATTGAAAACTTGGGTTCTAATTCTTGCTCTGCCATTCACTAGCACCAGGATCCTGGGTACTTCACTTGCCCTCCCTGGGTTTAGATGTCTCCATGTCTACTGTGAGGTTCAAGTCTTTAAGTAAGACTGTGACAGTCTAGTAGCCAGTCTTTTCTGCTGTGCTAGCTTTGACCCTTTTCATCCTAGAAGGGTTTCTGACTGAGGAAGATGACACTTTGTTCTATTTGCACGCAGTGTTACTGTTTTATAGTGTATTTCCACATCTCTTTTTTTCATTAGCCTTCTACAGCCACCAGGTGAGACAGTCAAGGAAGGTTGTGGAGAAACTGATGGAAAAACTGAGGCTGTGATGCACTGACTGGCATGCATAGGTATGTCATATGGTGAGTCAGTGGTAGGCTCCAAATCTATCATATGTTCTACTACTTGGAGAATTTCTTTGTTAAAAATTTTTATTTTTCATTGAAGTACAGTTGATTTGGGGCTTCACAGGTGGTGCTAGTGGTAAAGAATCCTCCTGCAATGCAGGAGACACAACAGACGTGGGTTTGATCCTTGGGTCAGGAAGATTCCCTAGAGTAAGAAATGGCAACCCACTGCAGTATTCTTGCCTGAGAAATCCCATGGTCAGAGGAGCCTGGCAGGCTGCAGTCCATGGGGTCTCAAAGAGTCAGACACGACTGAACACTCTGCAATAGTATAGTATAGTTGATTTACAATTTTGTGTTAGTTTCAGGTATACAGCATAGTGATTCTTTTGTTTTAGGTTATATTCCATTATAGATTATTACAACATAATGAGCATAATTCCCTGTGCTATATAGTACATCCTTGTAGCTTATCTATTTTATGTATAGTAGTTTGTATCTGTTAGTCTCGTACTCCTAATTTGCCCCCACCTCCCTATCCACTTTGGTAACCATGAGTTTGTTCTCTGTGTCTGTCAGTTTGTTTCTGTTTTGTATATAAATTCATTTGTATTATTTTTTAGATTCCACATATATATGATATATAGTATTTGCTTTTGACTATTTCACTAAGCATAATAGTCTCTAGGTCCATGCATGTAGCTGCAAATGGCAATATATCATTCTTTTTTATGGCTGAATAGTATTGCATGCGCGCGCGCGCGCGCACACACACACACACACACACACACACACACACACCACATCTTTATCCATTTACCTGTTGATGGAAACTTGGGTTGCTTCCATATTTGGCTATTGTAAATAGTGGTGCTATGAACACTGGTGTGTGTGTATCTTTTCGAATTAATTTTTGTTTTTTCCAGCTGTATACCCAGGATTGAAATTGCTGGGTTATATGGTAGTTCTATTTTTAGTTTTTAAAGGATCCTCTATGCTATTTTCCATAGTGGCTACACAGATTTACATTCTCACCAACAGGGTACAAGGGTTCCCTTTTCTCCACACCCTCTACTTGGAGAGTTTCTTGATTTTTCTGGTGGTACTGCAGTTTGTGAAGAGACATGGGGCAATACCACTGAGGAGTGTATTCAGTCTTGGCAGCCTCCCACCCCATTGACCCTTTGCATGCCAGCCTGTGGTTCCATAGTAGGTGAGGACTGGGATGCAGACACTCCCTGGTGGAGTCTAGGCTCGGGAAATAGGAGAGGACTGTTTTGGTCACTCCAATCCACTTATGATGATCTCAGGTCAGGCAGATACAGAGGTAAGGTACCAGAACCATGGTGAGAAATATTGGAGAACTTCCTTTGGTGTCATGGGAAAAAACCCAAAAGAAATTTGGATCTGGTGTGGCATATATGCTTGGAGATAGCTTGTGGAACAGGTGGAGACATCTTGGGAGTGGAGGAGTTTGAGGAAATGTGATAAGTGGGAAAAGAGTGCATAGAGTGTGAAAGTATATTTCATAATTGTTATGGGGGAACATTTGGATCAGGAAATGATCAAGTTGAGGAAGTCATCAATTTCTATATGCTCCAGTGATATCCCTGAAGGAGGGAATCACCTGTCAAAGTTGTGGAGACTGATATAGTCTTAACTTCTCTTCACTTCTTTTAACAGTTAAGTGACAAAGAAGAAATGTTTAAAAAAAGACAAACAGCAACCCCTCCCCCTAACAACTATTATTATTGATTATCCTGGACATTAAGGAATGGTTTGTGATTTCCTCATACATTGTGGTGTTTCTAAAGAAACATGACCCACTAGAGAATTGGGCCCATGCCTTTGATTAGCATCTTATACCTTATTGACCCAGGGAGCCTGTCTGAAAGAAGTGGAGATTCTCTTCTAATCAGATTTGACTATTTGGGCTGTTTGCTACCTAGGGCTCTCCCTTTGCCCCCTCTACAGTGTAGACAGTCATCCATGAATTAGGCTCCATGTGCTGGAAAGGTCCACTTTGGGGGATGGGTGACCTTTTCAAGGTTCTGGTGCCAGTGATTATGCATCAAATAGGGCTTCTCAGAGGTCTCAGAGATTCAAACTGTATCCTCCTGTGGTGTGTGTATGTGAAAGAGAGAGAGAGAGTTACTAAGCTGTATTGTAAGATTCCTATACTCATTTTGAGTTCTTGGAAATGTGCCCTGAGGTTGGCTGAGGGTGGAGACCAGTGGGGGATGTAGGAAAAGGAGGAGGAGGAGAATTGGGGAGGAGGACAAGACATGGCAGAAACAGACTCATCCTATGTATTTGCCATCTTCCTGGTCCATTTTTGTGACAGTCTCTATCTGGCACAGTAATGGAAGTGGCCACTAGTTACTTACTGTTCTGAAACAAAGTAGGGTCAGGTGGGGCAGTAGCCTGGAGGAAAAAGAAGTTTCACCTCCTCCGCTTAGTGTGCACTGATGTATTATTTTATCCTCTTTGGACCCAAGATTTCTATATGCAACATGGGGATAGCCATACCTGCGCCATCTTTATTAGCACAGATGAGGTGAGAATAAATTGGGCAAACCTTAATACTGTGTGGCATCCTTAGCCTAGGAAGAGGGCAGGGCATGCTCTTTAAGTTTTTAGTCTCTCCTTCATCCCCACTGAAGCACACAAAGTGGCAGCCGAGATTTCAAGAGGATGCGGATCAAGTCAGATTGAGGCCTGGCTGCGATTTGGCTGCAACTTTGAGTTCTTGTTGGGTGCACAGGTAGTGTTATGTGAGAAGTGATAGTTCTGTGAAACCTTCTTAGTTACGTTGCAGGCCAGGACCACCCCCAGACCAGGACTTGGCATTCACAAAGGGACCTTCATGAGGTCTGCTTCTTTGTGAGCTTAGTACACCCTGGTTACTTAGATGAATCCCTTCCTCATCTCTGCTTCTAGAATCAACAAAGATGTCTACTGCCTCAGCTCCCCAACTGCTCCTCTCTCTCAGAAAGTAGGCTTTTGGGTACATGGGGTAGGAATCCATCCAAAGGAAAACAAATCAGGTTGGTGAAAAGTAGTAAAGCAAAGAAAGTGGGTGATATGTCTGCTAACCTTTGGCTGAGCTTTGGCTACACACTGCTTTGGGGCCTGCTGGGCTGTTATAATACAACTGGTAACCTATTGTGATCCACACGTGTGCTCCCTGAAGTGAAAAAAAGGCCAAGCCTGTTAGAGGCTTTTCCTTCTCTAAAACCTCAGACAGAGAAAATTCAGCTCCAGCTGGAAGACACTTGAACATTGCCTTTAAACAGAATTCAAATGATTTTGCCTCATGCTCTCTCCTATCTCCTCCTAGGACTTGTTTTTAAGAGAAAAGAGAAACTCAGATTTGAGGTTGGTGTTTATGGAATGATTATCTAGAGGGAACATCACAGTTTTTATAGTTAGGCTCCTTCAGAACGAGAGGGCAAAAAGATGCTGACCTGTCTAAGAAAAGTTAATGAAGAACAGCAGAGATTAAGTCAAGGGCTACCCTCACTAGCCACACACTCTCCTGCACCCCCACCAAAGGGCAGACTAAACTGAGGCCTACTAACTGAATACTGTTCTTTGAGGTGGCTGGAATCACAGATTCTCAAAGTGAGGCGGGTTTTGTGGAAGTCACCTGGTCTCAATTGATCCATGAGTCTCCTATGCAGTATCCCTGAGCTTGTTCTCCTCTGGTCATGGGGGAGCTCATTTCCTTCTTAGCCAGTCCTATTCAGTGTTTAAAAAAAAAAAAAAAAAAACAAAGGTTTTGACTGTAGACAGCTTTTTCTCATGTCAGGCTGCAATCATTCTCCATCTGCCTACTCTCTGTGGGTTCTAGTTTTGCCTTCTGAGACCACAAAGAGCAAGTTATCTGACTTAGGACAACCTTTGGGAGGTCTGAAGACAAAGACTATGTCCCTTTGTCTCAGTTTTCTAGGCTAAAGAGCCTTAGCTCTTTTAGCTGTTCTCTATGGGATCTGAGATCCAGCCTCCTGCTCCCACTCTGGATACACTCCAGCCTGGCCATATTCCTCTTGAGTTAGGGAGCCCACAGCTGAATGCAGTAAGTGAGGAGCGTCTGACTGAAGTTGAGTAGGACCATTCTTTAAAACAACTGAAGACTACTTTGGTTCTTTCTGGCATCCATGCCATATGAAGACTCTGTATCAAGCAAAGTGTTCTAGTGGAAGTATCTATGCTGCTGCTAAGCGACACCTGTCCAAGGCCTCTACATAGGCACCTACATGGGGACAACTACGTAAGAGATTTGGGAGGGGCACATCTCTCACTGTGTATTTAGAATTGTCCCTAGCCCTGTCCCTAGCCCAGGTCAGCCTTAGAAAAAGTGTTCTAAGGGACATGATAGAGAAGGCATAAGCCCTGACTTCCAGGAGCATATATGTTTCTACAAAGAGTTACAGCCAAGGAATTTGTATAATAGAAGAAGGAAGTGGTATTTGGTCAAAAATCAGACCTCCAGAACATCAGATTGTTTGATCTTTAACCAGTTGCTGGCTTTGAATTTGTAGGAATAAACTCTATGAACTTAATTTTCCCCTTGTGGAACAAATAGGTGTGTTTGAGATTGAAGATGCTGACCGTACGTGACATACAAGAAGCCTCCAATTTACAGAAACCCTGGGTAGGAATTTAGACACGGCAGTCTCTAACCCTGTTAGGTTTTTATTTCTGTGCACATTGTCATTGGCACTGGTTGCAAATCTGCTATTGTTGCTGCTATTCCTCTGTTCTGAGGTCTTCTGGCTGTACCTGGAATACCCAGGGGAGTCACTCCTGCTGAAGGTCTTGCATCCACAGTCTCGTTGCCGCCCCTTCTCCATGTCCTCACATCTACCAGATTGTCACCTGAGTTGAGCAAATGTCTTTTCTTGGTACTAAACTCCTGATGGGGGAGTGTATTGAAATGGAGCTTAATCCTCATTATCACTGAAGGATGAGAGGCTTGGAGAAGAGAGTTAAAGTCTAGGAAACATGTCCCTCTAACACAGTTATTGATAGTTGCCACGTTCAGAACATTTCTGGAGAGGGCTCTTTGGTCCAGAGTATATCCTTGATGAAATCACAGAACCTAACCACCATTTTATAATATTCTATCTACAGGGAACTGCATTCAAATCTCCAAATAAGCTTGCTTATTTACAATTTTAGTCTGTCTACAGGGAACTGCATTCAGAATTTCAAATAAGCTTGCTTATTTACAAAGGTAATCTTGAAAAACAATGTGGAAGTCAGGGGTAACAAGTGCTCTAGGTATTTCTGTCACACAGATCTAAGTGGGTTTGGGGTTTCTACTACTCTCACTGCCCAGGTGCTCATAGCCTTCGTGCTGGGGCCAGGATTTGTGTGTACATGCAGTGTTTGCATTGTTAAATCTCTCTGAAACTGAACTTCACAGGTTTACCTGAGTTATCTTGTAATCAGCAAGTGACCCTTTTTTATTAGTTATGTGGGTACCTAGATCACTTTCACTGTTTCTGTGGGGGCAGTTCTTTGTTTCCTGATGCTTCCCTGAAATACCTGCTTTAGACAGACTTCAAATAAGTCATTAATGAAAAAGTTGAGGTATTATATTTCCCTGCTAAAGAGTGTGCTGTAAGAACTGGGAATGGGATAGATGTTTGTCTCTTCACACCCCTTCACCCCATCTAGTATAAACAGGCCAAATGGAAAGATTGTCTTAGGCATTAGTTTTCCAAGGGATGATTTGTTCTTCCTCACATCACACTGGCATGTTTGCTTGGGCACATAGCCATCCTGGCTGGGCACCAAAATTGCAAAGATCAAGATGACTTGGTTTCTCAGAGACTAACTGCCCCCACCCCCGCAAGCCCCACTTTGACTTCATCTCTACTCCCTCCTCTTTCAGTGAAAGTCCATGACTGTGCCATGCCACAGAACGAACACTGCTTGGTAGCAACAGAGACACATTTTCCATGCATCTAGGCTACCCTTCTTTCATGTCCGGCCTTTGGTTTGCAGTCCCCACCTCCAGCACCAAGTTGCTTGAGGCCTACATGTGGGACTGTCTCACTCAAGTGCCACTGCTTCTTTGTTCATTCATTGGCTTCCCTGCTCACTGTCCAAAACCCAGCTTTTTTTTTTTTTTTTTTTTTTTTTTTGGTCACAGTGGGCCCTTCTAGTCTGCTGTACCAGCTCTGTCCCTCTTGGCTCAGCCATGCATCTGGTGTGTGTGGGGGGAGGGGAGAGAAGTTCAGCATTAAGGCTGATAAAGTTTGACAACACTCAGCAAATTGGTAGCTGGGTCAGGGGGAACTTTTCTCACGCTGTGTCTCTATCCTGTTTCAGTGGAGGACCAGACCTCTGTTCCATTCCTGATACTCTCTTATCAACTCACTGAGTAATCTTGGCATGTTACTTCACCTCTCTGTACTCTCCTGTTTCTTCTCAGCCTCTCTGTGGGGCAAGCTTCTGCCTTATTGAAGGGATGCTATGGGCTCCAGGATCTTCTCTCAGAGTTTAGGCTGTGGAGGTGTTAAGGCTGACTGACATTAGGCAGTTCATCCAGGGCTTTGCGCTCCTCTACACTCCTACTTCCTATCTTTCCACAAATGGCTGTTTCCTGGTATGTTCTCAGGGACGACATGTCTCATGGTCTGTTAACTTTCACTCAAGTCTTTTAATGTTACATCTGTGAGGAATGCAGGAGGTGGGACTAATTTGACAGGATCAACGGTTAAGCCCAGTGATGGACAGACTCTTTGTGGTGTCTTCTGGCTTCCACTCTAATGCCACTTAGCAGATTCCCAGCTGTATGGTCTTCTCTCTTCCTGAGTCCCTGGCAGGGAAGTTTTGAGTGGTTCTCCTATACTGCCTTTCATGGTCCATCAGAAATTAATTTTTCTTTGGGGGGAGGACGTTGGGGGTAAGATGAGGTAAAGCTGGGAGGAAAGCTGGTTCAACTAGTTATTCTGGAAAGGTGTTAGAGTCTCATGGCTTCTGCCCCATCTTTGCTTATGA